>NW_027476093.1:1800000-2072500 GCF_051020955.1 Megalopta genalis
TATGGAGATACATTCGTATATATTCTATGGTTGTGTCGTGGTGGTGTATATTCTCCATAATATTCCTTCGGCTTGTAAACAAAAGTCGACGGATTTGGGGAGTGACTATAATAATTGGCTATAGTATGAAAGGAGCTATAAATATATTGTATAGTATTTATAGTATATAAATATGCCATAAATATACCATAATTATATTATAAATAGTATTTATAGTACATAAATGTATTATAAATATATTATGTAGCATTTATAGTACATAAATATATTATAAATATATTATGTAGCATATATAGTATACAAATATACTATATAGTATTTATAGTATACAAATATACTATAAAAATATTACATAGTATTTATAGTATATAAATATGCTATAAACATATTATAAATATATTTTTTTTTGTATAGTACTTAGAGTATATAAATACTAAACAATATATTATATAGCGTTTATAATATATAAACATACTAAATATATCTCTGTCTCTAAATTCCTAAAAAATTTGAATATTCAACTTTTCAATTTCAAATTTCCTCCAATAAAACCGCAAATTTTCGAGCCTTTCGATTCCAAAAATTCAATATTAATTTTTAAATGAATAAATGTGAACTCCCGCAGCATTATTATTGAATATCTCCATATTCTCTCAATCGGATCAAATTCCCTTGCCGCCCAGGCAGGCAAACGTTTCGTTAAGCGTTCGATCAAATTTCCGTAACGCATTAACGCATTTCCGTAAATAAATATCGGAATTCGCCCGATTTCAAGCGAATCTCGCGTTTCCATCTCTCCGCCAATCCGGCGCAGATTAAGTTGCAATTCTCCGCAACATAATTTTTCTGCCATTTTTGCATACCGACGTTCGTTTCGATGCACCGAATTCGGGCCAAGTAGCTTCGAATGTTTTAACAAGCCGCGTTTTATTCTGGTATGCGTAAACGATGCGCTGGATATTGAAATAGGACAATAGAGAATCGAGAGAGAGAGAGAGAGAGAGAGAGAGAGAGGCTTCGTTAATATTTCGTCGGTAGCGGACCCTCGTGAATTTACAATTACAAACCGCAATGGCTGGAAACAAATTTCGAAAGTGGACGCGTGTATGTTTAATGCATCGATGCATATTCGTTTCACGGATCGCTTTCCCTTTCTCTCTCTCTTTCTCTCTCTCTGTCTCTCTCTTTCTCGTCTATGAATATCTGTTCCCCGCAGAAACTAAAAAAAGCAGGGAAAATATCATCATCACGGAGGACCAATCCGGAAACGCCGCGTGGTCCTGCACCGATGACGTAACAAGTATTATACATATTTTTGGTCCTGCGAATCGACGATGCAACACGCGATGCCCACCTGTGCCCCGCGTGCATTTTAATTTCGCAGATCCCGCCGCGAGATTATTCGCCGCCGATTAGGATCCTTGCGGACGCATTAATGATTTCCATTAGCATAGATCCATCGTCGTTGGTCGTCGCTGCTATCGGAAAGGGAGTACGCATAATTTCGTGTATGAGTAACCGGCCGCGCGCACGTGGTCCGATTCGCAGACCAATTTCCCTTTCGGATTCCCGAAACTGTTGACACGCATTCCAAGATTAATTAGCGGGCAAAGTCGATGCCGGGCAAAGTAATCCTGCGAACGCAACGTTTAATTATACAAAGGATACGGAAACGCGTTGCGATACGAATAAAAAAAACGAATAAAAAATTAGAAATAGAATATGTGATTGTAAGAATTATATTTTGTGAAACATCTTCTGTTAATTAATTTACTTCTGATAATTTAGTTTTAATGCTAGATCTATCTCGAAAATTGTCTAATATGTGTTTTGTTTTTTAATAAAAATATCAGAAGTGAATTCGCGCTCGTTTGTATTATTATAGTGTAAGCATGAATAAATATTCTATCGTTGCTTCTTATTCAATAAATTCTGATATTCTAATATATTAATAATAATAGTAATATTATTAATATAGTATATTAATAATAGTAGTATATAATAATATATAAGAGTATATATATATATATATATATAGTCATTCAATAAATTCTAATATTCTAATATATTAATAATAATATAATACTAATTAATAATAGTAATATAATAGTAATATTATTAATATAATATGTTAATAATAGTAATATATAATAATATAATAGTCATTCAATAAATTCTAATATTCTAGTATATTAATAATAATGTAATACTAATTAATAATAGTAATATAATAGTAATATTATAGTAATACTATTAATATAATATGTTAATGATAGTAATATATAATAATATAATAATCATTCAATAAATTCTAATATTCTAATATATTAATAACAATATAATACTAATTAATAATAGTAATACAATAGTAATACTATTAATATAATATAATTTATAATATTTATTCTAATATAATTCTTAAAAATGAATAATGACTTACTGTTAATTTCTATAGTTTTTTTAAGCATCACGATCGAAAAAATAATCTCCCTCCACTTAATTATTATTCTTATCCACAATAAAAACTTGTTTAAATAATACATGGAGTATTTTCATTCGTACAAAATGCCTTTAAAGTACAATAATTTTCTACATGATTCAATATTCGTGTACACTTTTTTCCGAACTTCGATTACGAAAGCGTGATTTTATTCAGAAAGTGGCAGGCAGGCGCTTGCTAAGAGTTCTCGACACAAATCTCGGCGGTTTCGAGTCGTTTCAGCTTCACTGGATGCACCGCGTAGGGTCGTTAACTATATCCGTCGTTGAATCTTTTTTTTTCTTTCTTCCAGCCAGTCGTAAGGCTAGAATACTCTGTCTCTCGAATACATTATCGATGATTTCACTACCGCCACGCCGCAATTAACATAACCGAGCTAACTATAAAACCGGTAGAGAACCGCTTCGAATTTCCATAATCGAATGAATTCGAAACCAAAGTAACCCACATTCGGTTTATCATCGACGGGCTGGCTCGTTATTCCACTTTCCCGTCTAAGACACCTTCGATTCCTTTGTTCTACGGACGATATTTCTCGACCCATTGATCTAAATTCGACAATTTCATGTTTCGCGGGACGGAGTAGTATTTTTATAATGTTGACGGTGAAAGAGAGGAGAGGGGTGTACAAGAGAGATAGGGAGAAAGAGAGAAAAGAGAGAAAAGAACAAAATAGAGACAAAGAGAAAAATAGAGGACAATAGAGCAAAAGAAAGAAAAAGAGAGACTTTTTTTTCTTTAGAGAAGAGAGCAAAATAAAGGGAAATAGAGCAAAATAGAGCAAAAATAGAGCAAAATGGAGCAAAATGGAGCAAAATGGAGCAGAATGGAGCAGAATGGAGCAAGATAGAGCAAAGAAGAGCTAAAATAGAGCAAAGTAAGGCAAAGGAGGGCAAAAGAGAGCAAAAGAGTGTAAAAGGAAACTTCTCTCTCTTTAGAGAAAAGAGCAAAATAAAGGAAAATAGAGAAAAATGTAGCAAAAATAGAACAAAATAGAACAAAATAGAGCAAAATACAGCAAGGTAGAGCAAAGGAGAGCAGAAGAGAGCAAAAGAGAGTAAAGGGAGACTTTTCTCTCTTTAGAGAAGAGAGCAAAATAGAGGAAAATAGAGAGAACTGGAGCAAAAGTAGAACAAAATAGAACAAAATAGAACAAAATAGAACAAGATAGAGCAAGATAGAGCAGAAGAGAGCAAAAGAGAGTAAAGGAAGACTTTTCTCTCTTTAGAGAAGAGAGCAAAATAGAGGAAAATAGAGAGGAATTGAAAAGAATTAAGAAAAATAGAGAAAAATTGAATAGAATTTGGAAAAATAGAGAAAAATAGAAAAAATAGAACAAAATAAAGCACGAAGAGCACAATAGAGCAAAATTGAGCAAAGGAGACGAAAAGAGTATAAAGGGAGACTTTTTTCTCTTTAGAGAAGAGAGCAAAATAGAGGAAAATAGAGAAAAATTGAATAGAATTTGGAAAAATAGAGAAAAATAGAAAAAATAGAGCAAAATAGAGCAGACTAGAGCAAAATAGAGCAAAATAGAGAAAGTAGAGCAAAATGGAGCAAAATAAAGCAAAAGAGAGCTAAAGAAAGAGAGAAAGAGCGAAAGGGAGTAAAGAGAGAAAGATATAAAAAGAGAAAAGGAGGATCGAAACGACGCGACGGTGTATAGAAGTCGTTTATCAGGCCGGAACGAAGCCGCAATAATTTCTTTCGCGATCGTTCTGACCGATCGATCCGGTCCCTGCGACGGTTGCCACCGTCTCACAGCGGTCTCTCGTCGGTCTCTCGTCGGCCTCCCTTCGCGTTCTCCGTCCGGCGCGGCGGTCTGTCCGCGGGTCGGTCGCTCTCTTTCTCCCCGGTCCGGCCGGCGAAGCATGGAGAGGCCGCGAATCTGCTCGGTCCCTTCCGCGAACGCAGTCAGGCTGACTCATAAAACGGATCGTTGAACAGAAATTCACCGATCGGCTCTGTCCAGGGCTACCGTGTAATCGAGCGAGCCTCCTCGATCCTAGGATCCTTTCACGGCCGTTCGATCGACGAATACGATTTCGTGCGGACAAGAGAGGAGAAGGAGGAGGAGGAGGAGGAGGAAGAGGAGGAAGTCGTACGCGATGTCCACTGTCAAGGGTACTCACGGCTCGTTGCTTCCTCGATCAGAGACTCGGTCGACTATCTCTCTCTCTCTCTCTCTCTCTCTCTCTCTCGCTCTCTTTCCTCTCCCTCCCACTCCCGCGCTATCCTTCCGCCTGCACTTTTTAACCGAACCAGCCCGTATTTAATTCGTTACGATCGACTCGCCGGGGTAGAAATTGTTTTCGCCGGTCCACCGAGACGATACGTATAATACACGAGTATAAATTTCCAAGCACTTATTCCCGATGACCGGCAAAGATGCCGGCCGCTTAATAGGCTAACGGTATTTAAAATGAATCACTGGACGGCCACGGTTACCGTGGACAGATAAGAGGACACAGTTCTGCCGGATCAGAGACAATCGGTTGCCGGACGCACAGCCGAAGCTCCCGTAAAGTATAGTGATTTCCGTGCGGAGCGGAATTATGTAGGAGTTCGAACGGTTGCGAAATGTGAACTCTAATAATTTCGAAAGTTTTCTTGGACGATTGCGTACACGACAGTCACGAAGTGACGCATTTTACGCGAATCGACGCGTGTCTGTTCGAATCCTTAAATCGCTCCTCCCATCATCGGAAATAAAATCATACTATTCAGACACTTTTTCTTGATTGAGATTATAGCAACATTTTGCGCTTACAATTTTACAAGAAAAATTAGCGAAGCAATTGCTCAAGATCAATTTCAATTAAACACGGTATTAAGGAAAAATTGCAGTATTTCTCGACTGTTCCAAATAAATTGTTAATGAATGAAAATATAATTGAATTCTAGAGTGGAGAGGGAGAAATATTTTGCAGCACGTTTCATTGCAAACACGACTTAAATGTTAATTATTGAACGCGAAAATCGTTGACAATAAAGATAAATAATAAATCATGAACAATCGTTGACGAATGAGTTAAATAATAATAATATTAATAATATTATATAATATTATAAAAAATTATATATGAATTATATAATAATAACAATGTTAATAATATTGTTATTATAATAAAAAATTCTACATAAATTATATAATAATAATAATATTAATAATATTATCATTATCATAATAAAAAATTCTATATAAATTATATAATAATAATAATATTAATAATAATATTATTATTATGGTAAAAAATTCTATATTAATTATATAATAATAATATTAATAATATTATTACTAATATAATTATTAATAATATATATTAATATATATTATTACTAATATTATTATTATAATAAAAAATTCTATACAAATTATATAATAATATTATTGTTATTATAAGAGGGAATTATATAATAATAATATTAATATTATTATTATTATAAGAGCGAATTATATAATAACAATATAATTATTTATAACAATATAATATTATTATAAACAGTAAATTATTAATTTAATGTACTACCATCTGCGTACACAACCAACGAGGCTCCACTTATTTGATCGAACATTTGGCATCGTTAAAGAAACTATCGTCGGTTTCCCCCGTCCGAAACGCAACGAAAGGGTTATTCGTGTATTTCCGTATTCGATGAATCGTATCGGGCAGCATCGTTCCCGTAAAAACCGCAAGCGCGGCGTAAGCTGCGCACGACGAAGTACAGTAATTTCTTTCCAGCGACGGTAGAGGGACTATCGTCATGTGTCACTGCGGTTTTAACAGCTGTCCATTAACTCTCGAAAATGTCGTACGCATTTACTCCCGTAAATGCCTGTCCGATTGTTTTCGATTGTATTTCGACACGGTGTGTTTACGTGTCGCACGAGCACGGCTCGCTCGCTCGTTTTTATATTTCGACGAAGAGTTACAGGCCGCCGCGCGAGTTTGACGCGTTTTACACGCGGGTCACTCAAAAAAAGTGGGTTAAAAGGGAAATATGCAGAGCACCGGGGACAACAACGTTGCACCGCGGCTGTCGATTCGCTCGCGATCGATCGATCGGCTTGCCCGAGTTTTCGTCGCGCCGTTCGCGTTGAATCTTTCGCTTTGAACTTTGCAAACTTCTGCGCTCTTCGCGGAATTATGAATCTGCCGGTGTCAGCGAATCGTTGCTGTAATAATAATCATAAAAAAAAGAAAAAGAAGCCGGTCCGAAATTATGCGACCGATTCACGGAATCGCGAACCGCCAATTACCGCGAATTATCTGGAACGGCTAAACCGAACCCGCTCGGAGCTTTTGTCTGAAAGAAAGAAAAAATTACCGCGATCCGTATGGTCTTCGAGAATACTCGAATCCCTGCTCCCCTCATTATTTCAATTACCTTTTACTACCGTCGTTCGCCAAAACCGCCCGGAGAAATTTCCCAACAGAACCGGAAGCACCACCGTAACGACAACAAAAGGCATCTTTTACAGCTCAATTGTAACGAGCCGGCAATAAAACAGTTCTTAATTTTTCACTTTCTCTCGGGACCGGACGCATCGTACTACGCCGATACGTATGATACAGTGAACCGCGACAAAGGGTTTTCCTTTGCGACGATAGTAATCGATTTAGAGTCGACGATTTGACAGAGCGCGCGGCAATTTCAGTTGAGAATTTTGTTTGATTTTGACATTCAATTCAATTCAATAGAATTCAGTAGAATTCGATGTAATTCGATGTAATTCGATGTAATTCGATATAATTCGATAGAATTGGATACAATTCAATAGAATTCAGTAGAATTCGATGTAATTCGATATAATTCGATAGAATTGGATACAATTCAATAGAATTCATTAGAATTCGATGTAATTCGATATAATTCGATAGAATTGGATACAATTCAATAGAATTCAATACAATTCAATACAATTCAATTCAATTTAATAGAATTCAATAGAGTTCAATGGAATTCAATACAATTCAATACAATTCAATACAATTCAAAAAAGTTCAATACAATTCGATACAATTCAATACAATTCAATAGAATCCAATACAATCCAATACAATGCAATACAATAAAATACAATAAAAATTCAATAATACAATGTGATACAATAAAATACAATACAATACAATTCAATGGAATTGAATAAAATTCAGTACGATTCAATAGAATTCAATACAATTCAATTCAATTCAATCCAATTCAATCCACACACACGCACACGCACGCGCGCGCGCGCACACACACACACGCACACACACACACAAAATTCAATACAATTCAATAGAGTTCAATACAATTCAATACAATTCAATACAACTCAATAGAATTCAAGACAATCCAATGCAATACAATATATATATTACATATTGTATAATATTATATATACTATACGTAATACTATTGTTAGTTCATTGTACGATGAGAATTGGCTGATACGGCCGAGCGACGTTTCCCGTCCGGGCTGCCATAATTCGGGTCGATCCTGTTAGCGCTGTATTCGAACAAAGAAAATGCGGCAAAGGGGATAGGAGCTGCGGGGCATCATCATCCCGGGAGCAAGAGAAACAAACGTTGACGCTTTGTAACGGGAACACGTGAGTCATCCCGATTTGCCGGCCAAAGAGAGAGGGAGAGAGAGAGAGAAAGAGAAAGAGAGACGCGGGGACGCGGAAACGCGTATTACTACGTAATTTCATGCGTCCGCGCGTACACCTGTGCGCACGGGGCCTGATGATCGTTATTGCGTAAAGTCGTTTGGAAACGAGAGAGGTCGATTAAGCACGCCGGGCGCCAATCCGATGCAATATTTCACCTGGACACCTTATGACACGATAAACAAAGTCATTATTAGGCCGAGGGCGAACATAAGGTGGAGCCTCCCCCGCCCCCCTGCCGCCCCGAGCCATTCGAGAAAATGAAATCAGGGTTCGGCATTGTTTAACCCCAAGCATAATCGACGCGACTGTTCTAATTGTAGTCGGTTCGGCTGATTTATGACTCCCCGTAGGGAGGAGAACGCGAATGGGGTTCGCCGCGAGGACACTTCGTCCCGGCAAATTATATTATTTTCTCTTTTTCCTTCTGTGTCCGAAGAGTCGGAGAGTTAAATTCGTAGAAGCTGATTCACGTCGTTTCGATTTAATTGCACCTTTCTAACGTAAACAGACGGTTCTCGCTTGTATTTATTTCCTAGTCGACTTGCACCGCGAACGAAGAAACTGTTAATGATAATTCATTTGAATAAGCCACGGCTCGTAATTATATATATACGCGCAGCTGTTGACGCGAAACACACCGAATCAGATTGCCTGTTGTTTTAATATTTCACTTAATGCCTCGTAATAATGTCCTGTTCGATGCATCGTAAACCCCGGGAACGACGTGTTTTTCGTGAAATTATTAACGATGACTCAATATCGACGTTTAAATCGCGTTTATAAAGCCAATAAAAACTCGCGTCGGTTCTTCTCGCGATTCCCTGCGAATCGAAGGATCGTCAGGCAGTGCTTAAGCGAAATTACAATTGTGTACAGGGTGTCCCAAAAATGTCTCGCAATCCGGAAATGGCGGGTTCCTCGGATCATTTGAAGCAACTTCTTCCTTTGCAAAAATTT
Organism: Megalopta genalis; assembly: GCF_051020955.1. Taxonomy (NCBI): domain Eukaryota; kingdom Metazoa; phylum Arthropoda; class Insecta; order Hymenoptera; family Halictidae; genus Megalopta; species Megalopta genalis. Next base: position 1,809,121 of record NW_027476093.1, read on the forward strand.
TCTCCGAGGCACCGTTAACGAGTTATTAACGAAAAACAGTGACCAATAAGAATCGAGTACGGCTGACGCGAGGCGGCCCAACCAACCGGCGCGCGAAGCCCAGTTCCGCTCATTGGCTCGGTCGCCTCACGCCAGCTGAGCTCGCCTCTCATTGGTCACTGTTTTTCGTTAATAACTCGTTAACGGTGCGTCGGAGAAAATTTTTGTAAAGGAAAAAGTTGCTTCGAATGACCTGAGGAACCCGCCACTTTCGGATTGCGAAACGTTTTTGGGACACCCTGTGTAGACGACAAGAAAATCTCGGAGTTGTAAAGCCCGTTGTTTTACCGTTTTCAACGAATTTACGACTAATTATCCAGTTAGGACTGTTTCCTCTTGCACAAGCTCGCGCGAGTGCGTTACGACGAGAATTTTTATAACGCGTCGCGATTGCGTCACGTCACAGTTCGACCATCCCACCGACCATCCTGTCGATAAGATAAATAACCGAGGCTCGGTTCAAGGTGCGACGAAGCGACCGCCGACGATAGCATCGCCGTTGCGCACCTTACGCAAGAAATTTCACTGCTTCCTCGGTCGCGTCGGTGAACCTTTCACCGGCAGATAGACTCCCGAGAGACAGCTTCGAGCCTCTGATGCAACCTGCCAGTGATTTACAAAATTCACTGTGCACAATGGCGGCCATTAACGCCTTCGCGGGAGAACGGTGTGGACGATTGCGTGTCGGTTTTTATTGCGGTCGTGATTTTTCTGACGCTCCGAAATCGCGCGGATCGTGAGTTAAGATGAGATTGAATAGCTTGTACTGTAATAATTACTGTAATAATTAATAATTGCCTAATTATAAGCATCGTGCCGAATACAACTCAATACAATTCAATAGAGTTCAATACAATTCAACAGAATTCAGTAGAATTCAATACAATTCAATACAATTCAATACAATTCAATACAATTTAATACAATTCAATACAATTCAATACAATACAATTCAGTTCAATACAATTCAATAGAATTCAATATAGTTCAATACAATTCAATACAATTTGGTCAAAAGTTGGTCGAAAATCGCGACAAAGCTGCGGTTTTTGCGAACTTCAATTGTTCATAGCTCAAGCACCATGTTCAAACGATTTCGAAGAAATTTTCAACATGCATATAAATTACCAAGATCTATAGAACGCATTTTCCAAGTTCTCGTTATAGACTCAGATAAAACAGTTAAAAAAACACGAGTGTTTCATTTATTTTTTGTCACTCTAAGTAATAGCAGAATTTAAAATTAGCATTCTTTTTATAGTCCAATAAACTGATCCGTCTATCATCTAAAAAAGAATTCAAGTCGTCTAGACCAGTTTCAAAAAATTAATTGCGCTTCAAATGTTGGCCGAATATTAATTGGAGTCGTTTTAAATTTTAAGTTTCAATAAATGGTATTGTTTAAAGCTTGAACTATTAAAAAAGCTTAAACAATTCGATTATTACTAGTTATTATTATTAGTATTACTGGCATTATTATTGTATTATTAGTATTATTAGTATTATTAGTATTATTAGTATTATTAGTATTATTAGTATTATTAGTATTATTAGTATTATTAGTATTATTAGTATTATTAGTATTATTAGTATTATTAGTATTATTACTATTATTAGTATTATTAGTATTATTAGTATTATTAGTATTATTAGTATTATTAGTATTATTAGTATTATTAGTATTATTAGTATTATTAGTATTATTAGTATTATTAGTATTATTAGTATTATTAGTATTATTAGTATTATTAGTATTATTAGTATTATTAGTATTATTAGTATTAGTAGTATTAGTAGTAGTATTAGTATTATTAGCATTATTGGTATTGTTGGTATTATTGGTATTATTGGTATTATTGGTATTATTGGTATTATTGGTATTATTGGTATTATTGGTACTATTGGTATTATTAGTAGTATTAGTATTATTAGTATTACTAGTATTATTTGTATTACTAGTATTATTAGTATTATTAGTATTATTATTACTATTTTCCTGAGTTTCAACAGTTCCGAATAAGAAAACTTCCACAAAACTTCGAGCTCCAGAAACCAAAAATTCTTCAAAATTCTTCAAAAATCTCCTCTCCTAAATAATTCCAAATTCTATCACCCTTCGCGTTTTCACTGTGCACGCATATCCAAAACTAATTTCTCAAAGCGACGACAAATCCTCGGCCGACAACGTTTCTATTAGCGCGCATTATACTTCTCGGTAAATTCAACGAAGGAAAAGAACGCGCGGAGGGAGTGGGTGAAGGATGAAGGTAAGGGATGAAGGAAGAGCAGCATTCCTTCATCGGCAGCAATATTTTGCGTGCGCCCCCCCCCCCTGAAGCTGGGGGAAACCGAGAATCCAGGAGGACAGCCGGCCATCTTACGAAACGTCAATTACCAGCGGGTTCGTTAAGGACGCGGACGTATCAATAGGCATTCCACCGTTCCCGAAATAAAGGCGAAAGAACGAAGGCTTCTCGATCCGGGCCCGAGAGCGTTTGTTCCTCGCGCGCAGAAAATGCGAGGCATTTCCTCGTCGCGGACGGATTCCTATTACGAGGAGGAGAACTGGAGACAGCGGCGGAGGATCGAGCGCCCCGTTTCCGAAAGGCCGGACGGGGGAGGAAGAAAGCAGTTGGATAGTGTTTTGTTTTGTCCGGCGTGTAGGTGGACATCATGATGACAGGATAGAACATAAACGCGGGGCTCCCGAGGGAGTTACGGGACATAAAATCCCGCGTCGCCCCTTCTACGCTGGCGTCGAGATGTCGAGACTCCCCCGTTTTCCCATATAAAACGCGGCCGTCCGCTGCCCTGCCCTGCCCTTGCCCTGCCCTGCCCTGCCCTGCCATGCCGTGCCCTTCCTCGGCCCTTCCTCATCAGCCGGGCTCTGACAGTCGATCCCTACCCATCGACTCGAATTTGTCCCGTGATCAAGACACCGGCCAGATTGAATCGCTGCCCGGCTCCTCCTCGATTTCGGACCGAAACAACGATCGAATCCTTTTTGCCAGACGGCGGAGCAAGCAAATCGTTCTTTCTTTCTTTATTTGTTTCTTTCTATCTCCGCGTTTGCCGACGGAGTTTCTGCGCTATCGATGCTCTTCCGTCAACAAGAGCGCGAGTTTTTTGGGGAAAATCAACCCTTTGCGCTCGAAGCCTGCTTGAAACAATCTGAAATCATTTTTCTGACTTATGGTACGGTAATGTCTCTCTAATTGACGCTCGGATTGTCTTTGAAAATGGATGATTTGGGAGGAGAAGATGCAATTATTCGAGCCTAACGGGTTCGTTTTTTTTCTGGTTGTCGATTGTCAAGAATTATAGAAACGAGGTTCAAGGTTCGAACAATCGTATTCTCCTCTTCACAAAGCGGCCATTCTTCGTGGACAATCAGAGCGTCAGTTAGGGAAACATTATTATATATTTTTTTTATACGACACAGTGCACTTTGCGCTTGTAAAATTATGCGTAAAATTTATATTTTTGTAGTTATTAGTATATTGTATTATGTTGTTATGTTATAGTATATTATTATTAATATATATTAAGTATATATTAAAACAGTATTATATACTGTTTTATATATTTTTGAATATATTAGTTATGATTTAATATATTAGTTTTAATATATTATTATATTATATTATAGTATTTATTATAGTTATAGTAGTTATTAGTATATTATATTATATTATTATATTGTATTATATTGTTATATTAATATATATTAAGTACATATTAAAACAGTATTATATACTGTTTTATATATTTTTTAATTTATTAGTTTTAATACATTATTATATTATATTATATTATTATATTGTATTGAATTATTATATTATTGTATATTATTATTAATATATATTAAGTACATATTAAAACAGTATTAAATACTGTTTATATATTTTTTAACATATGAGTTATAATTTAATGTATTAGTTTTAGTATATTATTGTTTAATATATATATATATATATGTTAGTATATATTAATATATTATTATATTATATTATGTTATGGTATTTACTAAAGTTATAAAATAAAATACAACATTTACACTTTTAATTTAGATTTCTTAACTCACTCGACTTAGTCGAGCAAAATCGAGTAAAGTCTCGCTGACTTTATTTCTGGATAATTCGTAAACGATTTAAAAGAACGTCCGCGATTCTTATAATTTCTTTACAACAAAAAAGCTGTTCTCGCGACGATTCGGGATGCACAACGATTAATGCGATTTCTAGATAATCAATACGAGTTCAAGAAAAACATTACAAACTTCACTCGCGATCGTTTAACGATCCTGAACACGCGCGATCACTTCCTTATGAGACTTTATTCACATTTATTAAAAACATATTTTTGTGTGAAACAGTGATCGAGTAGAAGAACATATATACGAAGCCAAGCACAAGCCTAAGCGTACCATTAGAATTAATAGCGAGCCGTCGTTCAAGATCAGCCATGCATAACAGCATCGGACAAGCTAGCAATAAAATGATTGTAATGATAATTTAATTTTGTCTAACGATAGCCCTTTGAGAAATATAATAAAAATAACAAAAAAAGAAGAAAGACTGAGAATATAACAAGCACATAGAAAAGAGAAACCGGTACGAAACCGTACGTGAAAGTTGAATGCGTCGGATATAATAATGTGTACAAAAAATCGAGAGAGAGAGAGAGAGAGAGAGAGAGAGAGAGAGAGAGAGAGAGAGATCGAAGTATAAAGCAATAAAATACACAAAAACGAGTGTCATATCGTGTTGGTCGTACAAAAAGACAGAATTTTACGTATCTTTTATAGATAATCGAGAAAAAGCGATCGGCCAAGATCGACACCCAACGACACCCAAAACTTACTCATCGAAATATTGGGTTGGCAACTAAATAATTGCCGATTTGTTCAATGAAATAAAAATTTTTTTTTACTTGGAACGAAGTTTAATCTGTAATGTATTTTCCATTTTGTTCGATGATCTTTTGCCATCTCTCTGACAACTTGAAAATTCCACGTTCGTAGAAAGTCTGATCCTTTTCGGCCAAAAACTGAGTTAAGTGAGATTTTACAGCGTCGTCATCATTAAAAGTTTTACCACGAAGGGAGTTGTCCAGGGATCGAAATAAGTGGTAATCCGATGGCGCGAGATCAGGACTATATGGTGGGTGTAATATCAATTCCCAACCAATATCCATTAATTTTTGCCGAGTGGACAAAGACATGTGCGACCTAGCATTGTCCTGTTGGAAAAAGACACCTTTACGATTGACCAATTCTGCTCGCTTTTCCTTGACCGCTGCATTCAATTTGTCCAGTTGCTAACATTCGCGGATAATAAAAAATAACATAATAATAATAATAATAATAATTTTATAATATAACGTTTGCGGATATCATAAAAATGGGAGTGAGAGACATCTATAATTGAAATCGGCAATTACTTAGTTGCTAACCCAATAGATAAAAATCTAACTCCAAAGTCTGCGCAAAGCGTTCGCGACGCTTCAAATCTTCCACCGAAATTCGAAAGACGAAGATCGAAATTCCCGATGAACGATGACAATTATGCAACGCACTGACACCTGTCGTCACCTACCGTCGACGACGATATTCTGTATTTACTTTCGAGATTTGCCCGGTGAATCATCGAACGAGTCAATCGAGCAGCAATTTTCAGCGACGGCCTGGGCGCAATAAAATCGCGGGAAAATCACGGTGAAAGGGGGCTCGATTGCGCTTGGATCCCCGAGTAGATCGTTCCACGGAGCGTGGACGAAGCCCGGAAGCAGCCGGTTTAACGGCGTCGGAAACGCGACGATAACTAAAACGCGGGTGCGCCGCGCGCCGCGGCACTCGTCGTTGTTGCTGCAACAGATTTCACGACTCGTTTCCCGCTCGCGGCCGATCTCGTATTTTTTCCTCGCAACCCTCGGCATTCCCGCGAATTTTAATTCCCAGTTAAACGTTGGCAACCGGCCCGCGCGATCTCTTCGGCGATGTTTGCGCCGAGCGTAAGATAATGTCTCTGTAATTGACGCACGGATTGTGGAGAAAAATGGACAATTCGGGAGGAGATGCGATTATTCTAGCATTGCAGCTCGTTTTTATTAGTTATCGCTTGTCAAAAACTGTAAAAACGAGCCGCAAGGCTCGAGTAATCGCGTCTCCTTTTCCGAAATTGTCAATTTCTGTGGACGATTCGAGTGTCAATTAAAGAGACAATCCGAGCGTCAGTTAGGGAGACATTACTGTACATTATTGTGTACGAGCTGAGGGACAATTTGAGAGAATTTATTGTGCTGCTTTCGACGTGACCAATTTCGAAGGCTACGAAATCAATTCTGATGCATAAACAGGTACAGTAATGTCTTCTCTAATTGACGCTTAAATTGTGCAGAGAAAATGGACAATTTGGGAAGATAAAATACGATTATTCGAGCCTTGCAGCTCATTTTTATTAGTTATCGATTGTCAAGAACTGTAAAAACGAGCCATAAGGCTCGAATAATCGCGTCTCCTTTTCCGAAATTGTCAATTTTTGTGCGGAATCTAAGCGTCAGTTAGGGAGGCAATCAGAGCGTCAATTAGAGAGACATTACTGTACAGTAAATTCTCCGTAATTCCTGGCCAGGTTGAAAACAAGAATATATAATTTGGGAAGAAAAAATACGATTATTCAACCATTGCGCTCCATTGTTATAGTTGTTGACAATTGATAACTATAATAATAATAGTATCTCCTCTAATAAAATCAAATTCTAATAGACTAAAAATCGTATCTCCTCTCCCAAAATTGTCCATTTTTCGTGTACAATCTCAGCGTCAATTAGAGAGACATTTCATTTAGAAATTCCGGGCGCTCTTTTTACATAACGCGTAAGGCCCGGCGATATTGTCGCGCGGCAGGGCCCGCGATTTTCCCCGGACAGGCTGCCCGATTTATCTTTCGACTGTCAGCCGACTGTTGGCAACGCTAAAGCGGCAGAATTACGGATCGCGGGCGAACCGCGTTTACGCGGCTACGTACGAGCGGTTAATCGGCCGTGTCGGTTTTGTCTAATATACCCGACTGTAACAGGCATAAAGAGCGAGCAGGACAGCACGGAACGAACGTGTGATAGAATCAAGGGGCAGGTGTTCCTGCCCCGCGAACACGAATCGAAAGCGTTCGACAGAATTTTTGTTGCACCGAACGGGATCTGCGGGGCCGATTTACGAGGAATCGCAAGGCGAGCAAGCGAGGCGAGAGCCGAGTGTGCCGGTGTTTTCCAGCGTTATCTTGTAACTGCGCTTTGTATCTTTTTCATCGCGGTGTTTACGTCCTGTGATTTTGTGCAGTGAGTCAGTTCGTTGCCGGCTTCCTTCTCGAGGTGATTTCTTAATTGCCGCGGATGAGATCGTCGGATGCTTCGTTCGGACGCTCAAGGTCCCGCTCCGCGGCTTTCTACGAATTAGTTTTATGGCGTTTAAGGAAACCGGCAGACAGTAGATTAGCAGTCCCGGATAAATTCTCTTATGCCACAGGTGTGACCGTTTTCTTTTTTCCTTTGCTGTGCAGCGCTTTGGATAGCGGTGCTTATCGGCTAGCGCGCGCGCGCGCGCACCGCCGAGGGATTGAATCAGCTTTTAATTTGCTCGAGGATCTTAGTAACTTCAATTACTCACTGATAATGTCTCTGCGTGGTTTTTACATCGATAAGCAAATTGTTGTAACATCTTGCGCGAGCGGTAAATGTGCAGTCTGTTAATGTTCGGAGACTTTTTAAAACGCTATCAATTTTTTGGAACCGGACGATTTGAATCTTTCCTTTTTTTTAGGTGATAATTTAATAGATAACTTAATAACTTTTTAGGACTAATATATTTAAAGAATGACTAACTTTGTTATAATTTTGTTATTTGGAATGATGAAACGAACTCTCGTTTTTTGACTTTTTTATCTGAGCTGAAAATGGCGAAGGTTTCGTCAAAATCGGTTTAAGCAAAGTTACAAGCGTTAAAAAATTTTTAAACTGCGATTTTTGCGAGTTTTTATTGTTTACAGCTCAAGTGCCAAGTTCAACCGGTTTCGAAGAAATTTTCAACATAAGTTACCGAGATCCACAGAACGCATTTTTTAAGTCCTCGTCATAGGCTCAGATAAAACAGTTAAAAAACATGAGTTTTTCATTTTTTTGTCACTCCAAGGAATAGCAAAATTTAAACAAAGCGTTCTTTTTGTGATCTAGTAGACTGATCCCTCTATCATATAAAAAGTAATTCAAGTCGTCAAGTCCAGTTTCAAGAAATTAATTGCGCTCCAAAAGTTGGCCGAATATTAATTGCTGTAGTTTTAATTTTAGTTTTATTAATTGGCTGTAAGTTTTAAGTTTTAATAAATGGTATTGTTTAAAGCTCGAAGCAATTTGAAGTCCTTTAGTCCACTTCCAAAAAAGTTATCGCGTTTCAAAAATTAACCGAATATTAATTAGGCTCGCTATGGGTTTCAAGTTTTAATAAATGACATTGTTCAAAGCTCGAAACAATTTGAAGTACTTTCAACCCGATAAAAAGACAGTTCGTTACTTGTCAATCAGCTCGAGCAGCATACATAAATGCGTATATTAATAGTCATAGTTTCTTAACGAAGAATTCATAAATTATTAAGGAAACGTTCTAATGAATATGCAACGATCATAAACTCAGTGTTTTGCAGGTATTTAAAATTCCTGCCATTTTCAGCTACGAATAAATCGTCGATACTAATAATAGTGAGGTTTTATCAAACGTGTCAAGGTTGTCGCATGACGTGTCGATGCGTCATGTTACTTACCTGTTTAACTGGTCAGATTTTGCCCTGATGACTATATCCCGTTACAGTTTTTTTCTCTCGCTTCGTAGATACATTGTTACTTTATCGATTCATCGGAATCGAATCGTTTTTTTATCAGTCTGTCGTAGTACTATTATAATTTATAATAGTATAAATATTATAATAAAAATATTATATTATTATTATTATATTATTATATTATATTTATTATAATATTATAAATATTATACTATTATTGTGAATCATATACTATATTGTTCGTACAATTTATACGTTACTCGCAGCAAATGTTACGATAACGCTCGTGCAAAAACAGAATAAGTGTCTTATTATCATCTTTATGAACTGATATATAAAATAGCTGTTTTTTTCCTGCTGTATATTCGCACGACGGGAACGAAGCGTACCGATGCGCATCGAGCCGACTCGTTCTCGATGGCGATAAAGCGATCAAATGATTCCCGAAAATTCTGTTCGGCTCGAAAGCGGACCGTCATTGTCCCATTGTCTTGCACGAGTGCTTTCACCGGACAAAAAAACGCATTCAGCAAGTATCTACCAGCCGATTGAAAAGCCGACCGGCCCCCCTGTTCGCCGTCATTCGATACCGCGGCCGTTCGAAATTGTTCTGCGCGGATCGCGCGCGCAAGCGCGAAGCGTAACTTTCTCCGGCGCGGTTTTCCGCGAACAATGCGAAAGGTCGGATCAAAAATAAACGAGCGGCCCTCTCGTTAACGGGCTAATAACTCATCGGTTTTACGAGCGCGAAGGTCGATGACGGTCGCGAATTTTAGGGCGACATGCAACGCCGACGGAGCAACTAACCGTCGGTCGACGGGGCACCGTCGCGAAAAACGCACGATTCCGCGCCGTTTTCCAAGCTGCCGCCCTTTCAACCCTCCTCGCGATGTCTGATTATTTTAACAGAGCACCGTAGCCTAGAATTTTGGAGAGGATATTCTTTTTATTCGCATGTTTTTAAATGGTACAAAAATGTCTGGTTTTCGAATGTGATTGCTGTACAGGGTGTCCCTTAATTATGTTAATATCTGGAATGGGGTGATTTCTCAGGTGATTTGGAGTAACTTTTTCTCCTTAGCGAAAATGCGATCCGAGGCTTCGTTTGCGAGTTATTAATGAAAAACGGTGACCAATGAGGGACGAGCTGCTCGCCTAGCGCTAGGCGGCCGAGCCAATCAGCGGAACTGGGCGTCTACCGCTCGGCTACCTTGCGCCTAGCCAAATCACCCTCCTATTGGTCACTGTTTTTCGCTAATAACTCGTACACGAAGCCTCGGAGAACATTTTTGTAAAGGAAAAAGTAATCGTCTTCGAACATTTTTATTTCGCACAAAGATTCGTGGTCTATCTGGAAGAGCAACAGTCGCTTCTAGATAGCGAACCTTCGCGCGAAATAAAATTTGTCCACCTCGATCGCAAGGGACCACGATCGAACGAGGACGTTCTCGCTTTGCCAAGATATCCAACGAGTTGGAAATAACATAACAGTGTCTTCAAATCCATCAACCGTTTCCATCGTTCGGTATTTCGCTCGCTCGTTTTCTTCGCGAACGCGTAAAATCCTCCGTCCAGTCGTTTCCCGCGAAAGAGTCTCTGTACTTTCGGCAATAATTTTGAAAGCGGTCAATTTGGCGTTGGTCGGCTAATTATCCAGCGTTTGCTCGGAGAGCCACTCGCTGGTCGATCGAACCACTTGCACTCGAAGCCGAACGAACGCAACGTTTAAAACCGTATTTCCGACTCACGGTTTCTCCATTTTACACGACCCGGCGCATTTCGCGCGCACGAAATCGAACATCGCGACCTATGCAACAGTTACGGCTTTCAACGGCTCTTCGAATATAGACAAATTTGATCGATAAAATTATTTCGAGACGCGACGTAACGATTTTCAACGGCGCCTCGGAGTCGCCACTCGAGTGCAGAGGGTGCAAATCAGCATTGCCGTATAAAAAGTCATGCGTAAATTGCCGTGGAAGAATTATGCAAAAATTGCCGTATAGAAATCATCGGCGAAGCGAAACGCGTGCAAAGAAGGCGTTACTAATTCACGTTTATCCACCTTCTCGTTATTATTACAGTAATGTCTCCCTAATCGACGCTGAGATCGTGCGGAAAACTGGACAATTCGGGAAGAGAAGATACGATTGCTCGAGCCTTGCAGCTCGTTTTTATAATTGTTGAAAAACGGTAGCTATAAAAACGAGCGCAAAGCTCTAAAAATTGCATCTCCTCTTCCCAAATTGTCCATTTTTTGTGGACAATCCGAGCGTCAATTAGGGAGACATTACTGTACTCCTAACTTGTCAAGCTTAAAAATCGTTAAAAATATTTTGCAGTATTTACATTGAGAATTGATCATCTTTTACACTTTTACGCTATCAGGCCGGTCAATTTCACATTTTTCATTTCGAGATTATTGTTATCATAAAGTCTCTCTTCTGCAGGAAATACGGTGAAATGTTGAAGTAAATTCGGACTTGTTATTCTTATACAGGGCATTCAAAAAAATATCTCGCGGCAGATTTGATTTGGTAGCCTTCGAAATAGGTCATGTCGAAAGTAGTACAGTAAATTCTCTCAAATTGTTCTTCAGCTCGTATACAATAATGTGCAGTAATGTTTCCCTAACTGACGCTCAGATTGTCTCCCTAACTGACGCTTAGATTGCGTAGAAAAATTGACAATTTGGGAAAAGGATACGCGATTATTCGAGCCTTGCGGTTCATTTTTATAGTTCTTGACAATTCGTGACTGTGAAAATGAACCGCAAGGCTCGAATAATCGTATCTCCTTTTCCCAAACTGTCCATTTTTGTGGACAATCCGAGCGTCAATTAGGGAGACATTACTGTACTCTGAGCGTCAGTTATATATATATATATATAGGGAGACATTTAACTTTAAAGCATATATTATTTGCTAGTTATCCATATATGTATATTATATTATACAGGGTATAATATAATATAATATAATATAATATATAATATAATATGCTGTATAGTATATTTTTGTGTAGTGTATTTTGCTATAGTGTGTGTTTTCTGGACAATCCGAGCGTCAATTAGGGAGACATTACTGTATCGCGTAAGATCGCCGTGCCTCCACGCGAAGTACGGACACGCGAAAGGGCCGGAGGAGTGAGAGAAAGGAGCCCTGTGAAACGCGAGCGGAGAAAATTATTCTTGGTACGTTTCAGGGAGCCCGACCACAGAAGGGTTTACGCCGTGGAATCGCACCTCTCGGCGACCAACAGCTTCCCTCCAGGTGGATCCGCATTTACGTACCAATAAGCGTAAAATTGGCCTAACTGCTCCGCGAGACAGGCGGATGGAGAGGCCGCCGGGAAGGGTCGGGAGAATCGAAAAGGGATGAATGGATAGATAAGCCGATGCCGAGGGGCGAAGGGGTGCGGAGAGCGGTGGGCGCGCGAGACGAAGGAGCACGGATGAGGAAACGATAAAGACGCGATTCGAGGACGCTGGAAAGAGAACGTCGCGGCGGAACGGAGAGACGGTTGAGGGGAGAGGCAGCGGGGGCGGATGAGAACCGGGCAATCATGCGTAATTGAATTCACCTTTGTGCGAGAGGGTTGGAACCGTATGAATATTCAATTCCTCAATTTGCCGCGCGAGCATACACGTTCAATTTGGCGAGAAGCGTCAAGGAGTACAGCACGCTTCAGAAGCGAGCCCGGCAGCCAATTAGAATCGAGCGTTTGTGTACGCTGGGAGCCATTTCGTACACGGTTTGACAACGTGTTTCTAGCCCGACAAACAGCTTCGATCCGTTTCCAGGCTGCTCAGACACTTGTCTTCAAAACACTGCGGTCTGATATCACTGGGACGCCGCTTCGCTCCGCGCCGCGCCGAGGGCATCGGTTTTATTAATTAAACGTCATCTCGTGTGAAAACAGAGCGCCCGTCTTCGACAGGCGACGCGTTTGCGCGCCAGGGCGTGGTATTTGTTTTCGGACGGAGTCGACGACGAGTCGCGGCGACGGTTCCGATCGTCGATGGATTAACCCTTTTTACTCGAGTGGCGACTCCGAGGCGTCGTTGTGAACATTGTTACGTCGCGTCTCGAAATAATTTTATTGTTATTATATTAAAACGAGCTGCAAGGCTCGAGCAATCGTATCTTCTCTTCCCGAATTGTCCAGTTTTCCGCACGATCTCAGCGTCGATTAGGGAGACATTACTGTAATAATAACGAGAAGGTGGATAAATGTGAATTAGTAACGACTTCTTTGCACGCGTTTCGCTTCGCCGATGATTTCTATACGGCAATTTTTGCATAATTCTTCGACGGCAATTTACGCATGACTTTTTATACGACAATGCTGATTTGCACCCTCTGCACTCGAGTGGCGACTCCGAGGCGCCGTTGAAAATCGTTACGTCGCGTCTCGAAATAATTTTATCGATCAAATTTGTCTATATTCGAAGAGCCGTTGAAAGCCGTAACTGTTGCATAGGTCGCGATGTTCGATTTCGTGCGCGCAAAATGCGCCGGGTCGTGTAAAATGGAGAATCCGCGGGTCGGAAATACTGTTTTAAACGTTGCGTTCGTTCGGCTTCGAGTGCAAAGGATTCGATCGACCAGAGCGAGTGGCTCTCCGAGCAAACGCTGGATAATTAGCCGACCAACGCCAAATTTACCGCTTTCAAAATTATTGCCGAAAGTATAGAGACTCCTTCGCGGGAAACGACTGGACGGAGGATTTTACACGTTCGCGAGGAAAACGAGCGAGCGAAATACGGAATGATGGAAACGGTTGATGGATTTGAAGACACTGTTATGATATTTCCAACTTGTTGGATATCTTGGCAGGACGAGAACGTTCTCGTTCGATCGTGGTCCGTTGCGATCGAGGTGGACAAATTTTATTTCGCGCGAAGATCCGTTGTCTAGAAGCGACCGTTGCTCTTCCAGATAGACCGCGAATCTTTGCGCGAAATAAAAATGTCCGAAGACGATTACAAGAAACGGAAATTGAGCGAGAATAAATTGTTTCCTCCGATAATGCGAATAAGTTGCGAACGGTGCAACGATGTTATTAGATTGTTTTTATGCCTTTACAATTTCATGTTTCAGCTGTTCGTTTTAGACGCGAGCGCGTCAAATCCGTAGTCTAATTACGAAGTTAGCGCGCGTCGATCTTGGAACTCGTTGAGACCGCGTTTGAGAAATGTCCGTGCTCGACGAACGAACGGCACGATTTTTATCGATTATTATAGAAGTCGCGATCTCGGTTACCCGAAATGTATTCATCGTTAACGCTGGATTCACGGAACCCGTCGAAACGACGGCTCACTAATTTGTTCATTTACGATTATTCGTTCGCGAGTCGGATAAAGATACATTTACGAGTTGTTCGTTCAATTTATACGTTACTCGCGGCAAATGTTACGATAACGCTCGTTCAAAATCAGAGTAAATGACTTATTGTCACTTTTATAAACTGATATATAAAACAGCTGTTTTTTTTCCGCTCCGCGAATCTAGCGTCGACAAGACGTTCGCAACGAAGATCGCAGCGATAGAAACGCGATAAAATCGTCCTTGCTCGCGATGCGAATAGATTTCGAAAGCGTGCCACGCAAATTTCCGTGATCGTCTCTCGTGACGCTCGCACGGGCCATGACCGTGTTCCCGAATAATATTTCAGCCACGCTGGTTTTCACGATTGTGCAGCGCGGCGTCGCGTCGCTCGGGCATTACTTACACCCGATGATTACAATCAACAGCCATTCAGAGAAACCACCCTCCGGGGCGTGTACAGTCTCTGTTTTACTTTCCATTTGAGCGATGCGAGCCGCCACGTGACCGCAATCACCGCGCAGTTTGCGGGTACTTACACAACTGTTTAACAAATACGGGGGGCGTGCGTTCCGTTTCGTTCTCTTCGGTCGCGTTCGACGGATCGACCCTGCAAACAAACCGAATTTCGGCAAACACGACGCCGCTTAGATATCCCGCGACGATCTCCGAAGAAATATTTTCAGTCTTAGTCGCAACTTTCAGTCTAATAAGACTGAAATAATCGCCTAATAAGGCGACGCGTAATTGCTGCGCGCAGGAAGCAACGAGTTCCGAAACGTTCGAATTTATCGGCGCCTCTGCAAGAGGCTTAATCTAGACTTCTTGAGTTACGCAGTTTTTGTTCGTAACACGTAAGAATGTTCTACTTTGCGAAGAGAGAAATGATTGGGTCGTTGCAAAATGTCTGTCGCACTTTTTCGATGAAAAGGACTGCCACTTCTTTATATATAATATATATAATTCTATTAATTCTATTAATATTTATTATAATATATCTAATTCTATATAATTCTATTATATTATAATTTGTAATATTATAATATAATATATATAATTCGTGGTTAGCTTGCGAGTACAAAAGAAAACTACTAGTATAAAGAATTTCTATATTATTTCTATATTATACTATATTATATATTACTATACATATATATAGTAATATCATATACTATAAATAATATATTATATAGTATAATATTATTATTATACTATTATACCATATATATAATATATATTATACTATATATATATATATATATATATATATATATATATATATATATATATATATATATATAAAAGAATTACATAATATAATATAAAATACTTCACAGTATTTTAGCATGAATGATTTATACTAATATTAGATCGTGTAACTAAGTTCTAGTCAATTTACTTGTGCAACCAAAAATCTCAGAAAACGATCTATATAAAATAAAATAGTTGAGCGACGATAAAAAAAAATTATGGTTTAAGGAGAGCCGACTAAAATCTCAGACTGCATAATTACTCAGCTTTATGAGTATAGTAGGACTTCGGTTGTTCGAATCAATCTAGATTACAAATAAGAGATGTCTTTTTCTTATTTTTTTTTGTTTTACTAGTCTTTCATTACTATTTTACTATTTTACTAGTTTTTCATTACTATTTTACTATTTTACTAGTCTTTCATTACTATTTTACTATTTTACTATTTTACTATTTTACTATTTTACTATTTTACTATTTTACTATTTTACTATTTTACTATTTTACTATTTGACTATTTGACTATTTGACTATTTGACTATTTGACTATTTGACTATTTTACTATATTACTATTTTTACTATTTTATTACTAATCTTTTCTAGATCCTCTTAGATCACTCTATTTAAATGCGAAACGTCTTCGACCAACGCGTTCATAAAATTCGTCCAAAATTCGAACTATAAAAGTAGTCCACAATGATCCCTATTTTTTCGCTAAGCTTCAAATCCTCCGTGGTTCTTAAAAAAGCTAGCAAGATATCTGCCGTCTTCGCCTAGAGACGTCGTCCCAGTCGCGATGCAGCGACGATGCACATTCGTAGATCACAATGGGGAAATCCGCGCGCGGATATAACAATGTCTAGGAGGAACAGAAAACGAGTCGCGGCGCCACTCTCGATGCTTAAACCCAATTCGTATGGACGTCGATCCGTTATTTCCCTCTTGTTCTTCAGCCGCAGCTTTTACAAGCCACGCCGGAAAGTAAAACGGCCAGGACGAATTTGTGTCGGCCGCGTGGAGAATCCATTCCCCCCCCCCCCCCCGCGAGAACAATGTTCTTTTCTACTCATGGATCGAACACTCTCAATCCCGTCTCCCTGCCTGCCACGGACACGCTGACCCATTTTAATCCGCGAGCCGCTCTCTGCGATTTATCTTCCGAACCTCTTCCGTTCGGTTGCTAACGCGATTATGTCGATTCTGGAAAATTTCGTGCGCTACTACCCCAGACATCTTTCATCCTTTTACATTCATCTCCATCCTTTTTCATCCTTTAGCATGTTGTTCCATTGATACGGATTTTCTTTAGTGCGCGTTGAATTTATTGACAGAGCTTCAAATATATTTTATATGATTTTGAGAGAAATGCTATGTCACGTAAACTTTATGATCATTTTTAAATTCATTAAATAGAACAGTGTTTTGTGTATTCGAAGTAAATAAAATAATACTGTGTAATATATTGTGTATGCAATAGTAATTTCGTAATATTGTATGTACAATATGTTATTGTATAATATAGTTATAGTAATATAAAATATATTATAGCATATATTAGTAATATACTATAATATATATTATATAATATTAATAATTATACCATATAATATTATTATATAATATAAATGTAATAATATTAATATTATATTAATATAATATTATATATAATATAAATATAATAATATTATATATAAGTAAATAAAATAATATTGTATAATATATTGTATATACAATATATTATTGTATAATATAGTTTTAGTAATATAATATATATTAGTAATATACTATAAAATATATTATATAATATTAATAATTATACTATACAATATTATTATATAATATAAATATAAGAATATTATATATAAGTAAATAAAATAATATTGTGTAATATATTGTGTATGCAATAGAAATTTTGTAATATTGCATATACAATATATTATTGTATAATATAGTTATAGTAATATAATATATATTAGTAATATACTATAAAATATATTATATAATATTAATAATTATACTATATAATATTATTATATAATATAAATATAAGAATATTATATATAAGTAAATAAAATAATATTGTGTAATATATTGTGTATGCAATAGAAATTTTGTAATATTGCATATACAATATATTATTGTATAATATAGTTATAGTAATATAATATATATTGCTATAATAATATATATTAATATATTACTATAATGATATTAGTAATATATTACTATACATTAATAATATATATAATATATAATATAATAACAATAAAATTGAATATTGTAACACATGCAACAGTTACTCTTCCAACAGCTCTTCCAATATAAACAAATTTGATCAAGAAAATTATTTTAAGACGTAACAATTTTTAATGGCGCCTCGGAGAGTCGCCCTTGCAACTTAAACAACTTAATAAAAACAACGAACTTCCACCCCGCACAATAAATATGCCGATTATAATTACCTACAAAAGAATACAAAAAAAAAAGAAACAAAATAAAACTAAGAGAAATTCGTTCGAATCTAACCCTGAAAAAATTCTACGTTCTTTTTTTCTCTCAATATGCTCGAGAAACTCGAATTCCTCGAAGTCGCCGATACTCGAGCATGTTTCATCACGGTAATTTTGCTCGGTCTATCAAGCAGAAAGGGTTCTAGAAAAGTCTCACGATTATCGTAGCCGCGACGGAAAGAAATCTGCCGCGACATCAAACGTGTTTCGATGAATCACGCTCGTGCTTCCTCACGCGAGAAACACGGCATCCTCTCGCCAGGAAGCCGCGTTTCCTGCCTCCGCTTCGGGCCCCGTGGAAATTAAATCGCGCCGGTTAAGGAAGGATTGCAGCGGCTCGCGAGGAATCGAATCTGGTGATCGCCGAGCGGAGGATCTCGCAGGGGTGGCTGGCCTTGCTGCGATGCGGTTCCGCCGTTCGGAGGGGTGGAGGGAGGGAGGACGAGGGGAGCCGAATCGCGCGGCGTCGGCGGCGGCGGGCGAAAAGGACGAAAAAGGAATCTGACGAAATTATCGTTCATCAACGGAGTGCTCGCAGCGGTCCCACGGGACGCCAGGCGGAGTCCGCCCACTCTTTGTTGCGCAGCAATTAAAATTAGCGCTGTTAATTACGCGCGCGCGCGAGCGAGCGCGATGCCGCGACGCTTGTTAGCGAGCGGCGAGAACTGCCAAAATTAAACGGGAAACAAAATGTAATGCGCCGCGTCTAATGGCGCGGCCGTAACGCGTTAAAGTCCGCCATTTTTTTAACGGCACGACCGCCGGCTGATTCAGATAACAACCGACGCCCCGGCGCCTACGCCGCTGCGCTCTGCGAAAATATTTTTTTCGAAACGCGCGGTCGCGAGGATTTTTTTTCCGCGTCGAAATAGCTGCCGAGTTTTTTCATCCCCGAGCGACGCTCACCCCGTCCCCCCGCCCTCCCATCTCCGGTTAATCGGCGCTCATTTCCGGAAATTCGCTCGCTAATTGAGCGCGTCACGCGCATTTTTGCTTCGCCGCTTTTTAACGCGGCGCTCTCTCGCGGCAACGACGCTGTTTCGAATATTTTCAACAGCCTCCCCGGTTAACCGGGTTTCGCTAATCTGTGGTAGAAATCGCGAGGTTTCCCATTCGCTGGCTGTTTCGAAATAATTAATAATAATAGTTCCTCGCGACGCGGTTAATTATTTCGTTTCGCGGCGTGTCGGAGACGCAATAAGCGAAAGCTAAAGATATTTACAATAATTAGTGTTCACTATCGGGTCTCGCAGAGTCAAGTAGTCTTACAGAGCTCAGTGAAAAACGTTTTTTAAACAATTTGAGAACAAGAATTACGATCGCGCACAGCTCGATCGCGGACGAAATGTTAAAAAGTGTTTCGGGACGCGATGTTTGAAACGATCGCAAATGTGTTGTTTCACTTGGACACACTTTGGACACGTGGGAGGATGCAAAATTATTCAATTAGTAAGCGTAAATTACAATCGATAATTTATAACATTGGCAATTACCATTAATCCTCGTTTATAATGTCATAATCGCAGTATATGTTTAATTTATGATGTCATAATTGCATAATATCAAAATATAGCCTTGCATTTAAGAAAATTAGATCGACCTTCGGATCTCCTGTGCTAGTCTATTCACAAGAAAACAATTAATATTCCACTCGCAAGAAAATAATTAATATTACATGATGTGGCTTATCTTACTGAAGAACTTTTGTAGGAACATTTTTTTAAAAACTGTAACTCCTTCCGAGATTTATTGCAGTACTCGCTTAAACAAGACACTCCGTATAATATTAGGTTGGGGAAAAAGAAATCCATTATTTTTGCGTGAAATTCAAGACTTTATTTAAGATGTTTCAGATTGTCCGATTTGGGTCAAATATGCACCGTTTCGTTGTATAATTTGTTACCATTTTAAAGGTAGCTTCATAATGCCTCTCTCATAGAAGTCTTGGTCCTTATTGGCGAAAAACTCTAGTAATCGATTTTCACAATCTTCTCTTGATCCCAATTTCTTATCACTCAGGAAGTTTTGCAATGCGAGAAAAAGGTGGTAATCGCTTGGTGCCAGGTCCGGACTATATGGTGGATGCATTAAAATTTCCCAACCAAGCTCCCGGAGTTTCTGGCGAGTCACCACAGACGTGTGTGGCCTTGCGTTATCCTGATGGAACACAACACCTCTTCTGGTGGCCAATTTTGACCGTTTCTGGTCAATCGCTAGCTTCAAACGGTCCAGTTGTTGACAGTAGAGATCTGAATTTAGTGTTTGGCCATACGGAAGCAACTCATAATAAATGATTCCTTTCAAGTCCCACCAAATACACAGTAGAACCTCCCTGGCCGTTAGTCCTGGTTTGGCCACCGTTTGAGCCGGTTCACCACACTTTGACTATGATCGTTTTCGCACAATATTGTCGTATGTGACCCATTTCTCATCCCCAGTCACCATCTGTTTAAGAAATGGGTCGATTTCATTCTGTTTGGCCAAGGCTACGCAGATGGAAATTCGATCCATCATGTTTTTTGGTGTTAATTGGTGTGGCACCCAAACATCGAGCTTCTTTTTGTATCCAGCTTTGCGCAAATGGTTTAAAACTGTTTTATAGTCGATCTTTAGCTCCTGGGCGATGCTACGACTACTAACATGACGGTCAACTTCAATTATTTCTGTGATTTTATCGACATTTTCGACGACGGGCCCGCCTGTGCGAGGGGCATCTTTAAAATCAAAAATGCCTGAACGGAATCGACGAAACCAAAATGGCACGTGATTAGCTGTTACAGTATCGGCACCATAAACACCATTCACAATTTCAGCGGCCTGGCTTGCATTTTCGCCTTTATCAAAGAAAAACTATAAAATGTACCGAATTTTCTCTTTGTTGACTTCCATATTTAACACCCTGTAACTCACAACTGAATGGACCAAACAAAAAACTGCAAAAGGATTTTTTTAGTGCGAAATGTCACCTTTTCAACGAGCATAAATCTAAAATTGTTTGATCGATACATTACGAGATATCGATCACTATAGCCATCTACCGAAAAAATAATGGATTTCTTTTTCCCCAGCCTAATATAATATATAATATGGTATATATTATAGTGTATATAGTATAGTATATATATAAGATATATATAGTATATATACTATATATATATACTATAAGATTTACTGCAGTACTCGCTTAAACAAGACACCCTGTATAATATAATATATACTATAACTGTACTATATATATATACACTATAGCATATTATATTATACCCTGTATAATATAATATACATATATGTATAACTAGCAAATAATATATGCTTTAAAGTTAAATGTCTCCCTATATATATAAACTGACGCTCAGAGTACAGTAATGTCTCCCTTATTGACGCCCAGATTGTCTACAAAAATGGACAATTTAGGAAGAGGAGATACGATTATTCAAGCCTTGCGGATCGTTTTCACAGTTACGAATTGTCAAGAACTATAAAAACGAGCCGCAAGGCTCGAGTAATCGCATCTTCTTTTCCGAAATTGTCAATTTTTGTGCGCAATCTAAGCGTCAGTTAGGGAGACATTACTGCACATTATTGTGTACGAGCTGAAGAACAATTTGAGAGAATTTACTGTACTACCTTCGACGTGACCTATTTTGAAGGCTACCAAATCAAATCTGCCGCGAGACATTTTATGGACGCCCTGTATAAGAATGACAAGTCTGAATTTATTTCGACATTTCACCGTATTTCCTGCAGAAGAGAGACTTTATGATAACAATAATCTCGAAATGAAAAATGTGAAATTGACCGGCCTGATAGCGTAAAAGTGTAAAAGATGATCAATTCTCAATGTAAATACTGCAAAATATTTTTAACGATTTTTAAGCTTGACAAGTTAGGAGTACAGTAATGTCTCCCTAATTGACGCTCGGATTGTCCACAAAAATGGACAATTTGGGAAGAGGAGATGCAATTTTTAGAGCTTTGCGTCTCGTTTTTATAGTTACCGATTTTGAGCAATTATAAATACGAGCTGCAAGGCTCGAACAATCGTATATCCTCTTCCCAAAGTGTCCATTTTTCTGCACAATCTAAGCGTCAATTAGAGAGACATTACTGTATTTACAATTCAAACGAATAACACCGAAACCGACGGCGTTCGATTCGCGGTTACCGAGAAAGCAAACATCGCTCCGTAAATAATACAGCGAATAATCGTGTCTCCTCTTCCCAAACTGTCCATTTTCCTGCGCAATCTAAGCGTCAATTAGAAAGACATTACTGTATTTTCAATTCAAACGAAGAACACCGAACCCGACGGCGTTCGATTCGCGGTTACCGAGAAAACAAAAACATCGCTGCGTAAATAATAGAGTGCACATTTTAATCCGGATAACGTATACAGGGTCGATTGTTGACGCTGCTCGTTCATGAAACTCTAGTCGAACGTACCGCGCCGGTAAAATCAACCATTTTGCTCGTGACAAACCGCGGTGTACGTACTATATAGTCGCCGGTCGTCGAAATGGCCGGTCGTGCGTCGGTGGCGCGGATCGTCGATTGTTACGTTCCCCGGCGTCGATTTTTCGGCGGGACACGCGCCGAAACAAGCGCGGGCCGGGTTCGCGTTTTACATAAATAAACGCGGCAGATTTAGGGTGTCGTCGGGGCGGGAGTCGGCGATGTTCTCTCTCTCTCTCTCTCTCTCTCTCTCTCTCTCTCTCTCTCTCTCTCTCTCTCTCTCTCTCTCTTCGTGTTCAATTGCATCAGCAGCGGCTGATCGGCAGCGGCAGACAGGTGAGCCGGCCGATGAAAATCCCATCAGAACGGCGCTCATGAATAAAAAATTTCGATTGGCCTATCAGGGCATCTGGTTGACCAGACAAGCTGCATTAAGGCTGATATCCGGAAACACTCTGCGAGATTGTTATTCCGCCACCGCCCGCGCCCGTGCCGCGCCACCCTGACCGCCTCGAACATCACCCGTGAATTCGACGCTCCCGAGGTAAACTATCCCCCCCCCTCCCCCGCCCCTTATTGGCCGACTGTGATCACAACTCGTGGGGTAATTTCGTTCGTTTTTCATCTGTCATTTCGCCGCCCGATTCCCGTTAGATTCGATGGGAAAGTCGATCGAATAGGTTAGATTGTATTCGGTGTTTATGCGAGATGAACATTGTCGGGGCAGTTTTTTCCTTCGGCGATTGCGTATTTTTTTATGGGAGATTCGAGGTTTTATTTGATGATTTGTTTAACGGGCCCACGGTCCTTTACATATTTATGTATGTATATAACTTAAGGATTTTATTATGTATATTTATTTATTACTTATTATTTTATGTATATATTTAGTTATTATTTATTTGATTTATTATATATACAGATTAATTATACATGTTTATTATATATACAATTTATTTATTGTTAGTTCATATATACAAATAATATATGTACAATTATATAGAGTTATACCATATATAATTATATACAATATACAATTATATACAATTATATTACATACAACATACAATTATATTATACATATACAATATGTAATTATATACAATTATATTATATACAGTATACAATTATATACAATTACATTACATACAACATACAATTATATACAATTATATTATGTACAATAATATAATTATATACAATTATATTGTATACAATATACAATTATACACAATTATATTATATACAATTATATAACAATATATATATATATATATATATATATATATACACAATTTATTTATTGTTTGTTCATACATATAAATATTGAAAATTCTTCGCGTGCAAGGAATTGATCTAGGAGACATTCAATCAATTCTAAAATCAATTTTATCTAATATATATAGAATATATAATTTTATTTAACATATATAATACATAATTTTATTTAATATAAATATAAATAAAAAGCAGAGATATCTAACGTTGCAGAACAAGTTCTCCGATAAACAGTAATGTCTCCCTAATTGACGCTCAGTTTGTGTACGAAAATGGACAATTTGGGAAGAGGAGATAGCCTTGCAGCTCACTTTTATAGTTATTGACAATCGATAACCATAAAAATACGAGCCACAAGGCTCGAACAAAAATCCTATCTCCTCTTCCAAAATTGTCCATCTTTCGTGGACAATCTGAGCGTCAATTAGGGAGACATCACTGTATCCTGCATCCACCCGATTCGTTCCGTTCTCCAGGATCGGCAACACAGCGTCGGCAACAGCGCGCCGAGTCTTGTTTAACGATATCTCGGTTGAAATTGAAATGCGATGTTAAAAAACGGCGAGATGAAGAAAATAAAAAAATTGGTTCGCTCCGGTGAAACATGGCTCTCGATGTAACAGGAGCGAAGTCGATGGACGTAATCGTATTAAGTTGCTAAAGGCTCCTCGCATCTGTCATGCCCTCTCCGCGATCATTTTTTCCTTGATCCGCAGGATTTTAATCTCGTAATGTCAAAGCCGTGCTTCGATATCGAGGATCATTAGTCAAGCTGTCATAGCGATATTAATAGTCCGCGAGTACCGAAGTATGCACTCGATGGAAATGCATTTCATTTATTTTCCCGGCCGACCTGGACGAGGGAGGTGGGGGGCGGGGGGACAGGGCGGCGTGGGGTGACATTGTTGAATGACTACGGCCTCCTTTTTCCTCGGTTTTTCCAACAGCGAGGACCGCGTCCTCCGCCGCCACCGCCGCCGCCGCCGTCTTTTTACGCAATGGTTCGCCTCCCCTTCGTCGCCGAGTAGAATTGAGACATCGACGGCTATGAATTCGCCGGCTTCCGATCTATAGGGTGTTCGATCGCGTCCGATAAGTGTACAGTAATGGCCGGCAATTACGGAGAATTTACTGTACAGTGATGTCTCTCGAATTGACGCTCCGATTGTCTCCCTAACTGACGCTCAGGATCGCGCAGAAAAATGAAGAATTTGGGAAGAGGAGATACGTTATTGACAATTCGAGACTATAAAAACGAACCGCAAGGCTCAAATAATCGTATTCTGTTCTGTCCAAATCGTTCATTTTTGTGGACAATGTGAGAGTCAGTTAGAGAGACAATCTGAGCGTCAATTAGAGAGACTTTCGATTCATTGAAATTCTTAACGAAAGAAGTTTCTATTGGATTCGCGTTTGTTGCAATCGATGAAGATGCTTTTTATTTAGCATAAAGATCCACAGTCTGATATCTACAGAAGTTATGTCAAGGTTATATTGATTATAGTGAGAGTCAGTTAGAGAGACAATCTGAGCGTCAATTAGAGAGACTTTCGATTCATTGAAATTTTTAACGAAAGAAGTTTCTATTGGATTCGCGTTTGTTGCAATCGATGGAGATGCTTTTTATTTAGCATGTTCCATTTTTCGTACCCTTTTCTAAATGTTTTTCTTTCACAAATTGCAACTTCTAAATGAAATACAGGCATTCAAACAGTGAGAACATAACACGTGCTCCATGAAAGTTATTAAAAATTCCCGCTATATTGTTCGAAATCATTCTAAACTTCAGGATGAAATTAATAATATATTATTATTATATTATTATATTATATTATTGTACTATATATATTATATATTATTATACTATATATATATATATTATATTATATTATATTGTTATACTATATATATTATTATATTATTATAGCAGCGGATGATAGGTTAAACAAGCTTCCTGATTTTCTGTGTCTCTTATAGACAGCCTATTGTCCAACAACGCGACAATAACATTACATTTCGCTACAAAATAATTCTTCAATATATCATCAAGCAACTTCTGGACACCCTATATACACAGGAATAGAACGTGTACAGATTGGAAGAAAAGCGTTGTGTAACGATGACGAGAGAAAAGTAACATCGGTAGATACGCGTGTTGGACAATGCGATAGAATCTCGCGCGCCGGAGACTCTCTGTTCTTTATTTCCCGTCTTATATTTTACTCCGATGATTTTATTGTTGCCGGTGGAGTAGCTCTCTCTCTCTCTCTCTCTCTCTCTCTTTCTCTCTGGTTGCTCGCGAACATTAAATCCGTCGATATCGGCTTGTTCCGTAACGGAACGTTACGGTAAACCGAAGTCGTGTAACGCGAGCCGCGTGTACCGGCTTCAGATACGCATCGACGTTCAAATAGAAAGTGATAGATCTGCAATCCATTACCTGATAATAGACACGGTAAACACGGTGAGTCATGTTTCGCGCCCCCGATTAGTATGCACCGAGCAGCGGACAAAATGCTCGTTGTGCGACAAAATGTCTCCCGGGCGCCCGGACAAAAATGGCGGCCGCTCCGGCGACGCCGGTGGCCTATCATCGGGTCATCGGGGCTGGTCCAGGTACATATTTACTTTCTAAGTTCATTAGATCGCATCTTGGCCCACCTTATCTCATCTGTTGCAAGTACCCGGCTGGCTTTTGTCATCCATTATTTCAACGTGCGCGGACGTCGGGCTTCGCTGAACAACGATATCGTCGGATTTTACCGTCTCGAAGTCCCGTTTGTTCTTTTTCGTTGATCTTTCGTTGAAGGCGATGTTAAGTGATCGGGCCAAGAGGGTGGCTCATAGTGAAATTTGTTGGAGAACTAAAACGTGGGAAAACGTGGGGAAACGTGGCTCGAGATGGAAAGAATAAATTTAGTTAGCGAGTGTTTCAATTCCGAAAGAATAGATTTCGTTAGCGAGTGTTTCAATTGTACAATTTTACAGTTGAACAATTTTACAATTTTATTACAATGTTATTACAATTTGATTACAATTTGATTACAATTTGATTACAATTTTGTTACAATTTTGTTACAATTTGGTTACAATTTGATTACAATTTGATTACAATTTTATTACAATTTTATAATTGTACTATTTTACAATTTTATTACAATTTTATTACGATTTTATTACAATTTTACTATAATTTTATTATAATTTTATTACAATTTTATTATAATTTTATTATAATTTTATTACAATTTTATTACAATTTTATTACAATTTTATTACAATTTTATTACAATTTTATTACAATTTTATTGTAATTTGATTGCAATTTTATTGCAATTTTGTTACAATTTTGTTACAATTTTGTTACAATTTTGTTATACTTTTGTTACAATTTTATTACAATCGTACAATTCTACAATTCTACAATTCTACAATTCTACAATTTTACAATTCTACAATTCTACAATCGTTCAATTGTACAATTTTACAATTTTACAATTATACAATCGTTCGATTGTACAATTTTACAATTTTACAATTCTACAATTCTACAATTATACAATTATACAATTATACAATTATACAATTATACAATTATACAATTATACAATTATACAATTATAAATTATACAATTCTACAGTTCTACAGTTCTACAGTTCTACAGTTCTACAATTATACAATTATACAATTATACAATCGTACAATTGTACAATTTTACAATTCTACAACGCTACAATTCTGCAATTTTACAATTTTACAATTCTACAATTCTATAATTATACAATTCTACAATTTTACAATTTTACAATTGTACAATTTTACAATTCTAAAGTTCTACAATTCTACAATTTGACAATTTTACAGTTGTACAATTGCACAATCGTCCAATTCTATATTTACAATTCTCTCATACAATTCCGCCTTTAACTCGCCACACCTTCCAACCAAAATCTCAAGCTCACATCCGAATAAAATCATCATTATCATCGTCACAAATCAACAAAACTCCTCAAACAGCATCTTCAACGTAAACGTAACCAGTCGTAAAACAAATACACGTTTCATCCTCGGCTCTCTAGAAGATGAAATCGTCGATTCGCAGGAACCATCCGCGCATTGGACTGAGAGTACTCCGTCTCGTCCGCCCGAACGCGTTGTTTATTGCAATTTTGGCGCGGCCAGCCATCCGGGACACCACGGCTTGTATCTTGTACACACGGACTGATTAGCAACTGTGTGCAAGGTGTATGCCGGGTCTAACAAGGTTAGCTAGTCTGGGGGGCCCTACGGCGAAGGAGGCGCCCCTGTCGGATCTTTCGGTTTTTTCTGCGGGGAGACCAACGGTCGGATGACTCATCGGGCCCTTGCTGGTGGCTACGAGGACGATGATGATGGTGGTGGTTACGAGCCCCTTCCAGAACCACCCCGTTAACGGTGCATCGCGCTCCTCCACGTGCACGTCTCTTAGTCATCGCGTTCTTTTTTCTCTCCTCTCTTCTCTCCGCCTTTCGTTCTTTCTTCCTTTCCAATTGCTCCGCTCCCCGCGCCGCCCCGCGCCACCCGCCAGGCCACGCGAAGAACCCCCTCGTCCCCCTTCGCCACGTCGCCGTTGTCTGTTCCACCTGATCGACACACGTGTTAAATAGTCGGACTAGTAGAGAAACCGGTGTCTAGGTCAACGTACCGCGCGCGAATTTGCTACCGATCGCGTGAGTCATCGCGTCGCCCAGCCGACGCACTCGACGCACCCGGGACACCGCGACGGGTTCAAAGGATTATGGAGGAATGCGGATTAATCGAGCGTCCACGGACTTTTCGGCCGATGCCGAAATGTATTCTTGTTTCGCGTTTGGCCGGAGGCGTCGCTTTTCTCTTTCGCGGCGGTCGCGTTTCGCGAGAGAAACGCGTACAAAGATGCGCCCGGTGCACCGATCGCCGAGGCGATTTCGAGATTATTCGCGGTTTTTTGGGCCGCAGCTCGTTGATTTTCTGATTTTTTTCGTCTTTTCGTCTCGTCCGCGTCGTTCGTCCACCAATTTAACCTTGCACAACATTACGCAAGCTTGTTATCTCGACGCGCGGTTAAAATTGACTTCTCGATAACGACTGTTTTAGATGATCGTAGCCATAATCGTGTTCCGGCAGTACAGTAATGTCTCCCTAATTAACGCTCAGATTGTCCATTTTTGTGAACGAAATAGGTCACGTCGAAAGCAGTACAGTAAAATCTCTCAAATTGTCCCTCAACTCTTTTATAGTAATGTCTCCCTAACTGACGCTCAGATTGTCTCCCTAATTGACGCTCAGATTGTCCATTTTTGTGGACGAAATATGTCACGTCGAAAGCAGTACAGTAAATTCTCTCAAATTGTCCCTCAGCTCTTTTATAGTAATATCTCCCTAACTGACGCTCAGATTGTCTCCCTAATTGACGCTCGGATTGTCCACAAAAATGGACGATTCGGGAAGAGAAGCCTTGCGAGTTCGAGCCTCGCGACTCGTTTTTATAGTCACCGATTCTCAACAGTTATAAAAACGAACTGCAAGGCTCGAATAATCGTACCTCCGACTTCCCAAATTGTCCATTTTTCTTGTACAATCTCAGCAAGTCAATTAGGGAGACATTACTGTAGTTAGCATTAATCCATTGAATGTTCTTTTAGGTTATAGGGGGACTAGTTCACTGGACGATGGCTGAGAAGCTTTCTTTGTACTATTAATTAATTAATTAATTAAACTTTAATTGTACTATTAGTTGAGATGACAGAAGAAGATAGGAAAAATTCGTTTTTTGAACTTCTTTCTTTATCTGAGCCTATAACGATAATTTGAGAAATGCTTCTACGTAGATCTCGATGACTTATATGAACGCTGAAAATTTTATTTTTTAGGCATCGTCTGGTAAATTAATCCTGTTAACATTTTTTTAAAAATTCAAGTTACTTGGTCCAGTTTTTAAAAAGTTATATATAATTTTTTAGATGGTGTGCGAACACTTTTGTGGCCCACTGTGAATCAGTAGAGCTTAAATATGATTGAATTATACAGGGTGTTCCAAAATTACGGTTCTTTCGGGAACTATGTACTATAATTACAACCATGATTACTTTACTTTACTTTCTTTACTATGATTACTACTGCGATTGCTTTACTTACATTACTATGATTATAGCCTAGTTATAAAGAAGGTCCCAAAATTATGGCATTTCCAGAAAATGAGAGGTTCCTCAGGTCATTTGAAACAACTTTTTCCTTTACAAAAATTTTCTCGGAGGCTTCGTTCACGAGTGATTAACGAAAAAATACTGACCAATGAGCGGCGAGCTCGGCTGGCGCGTGGCGACCGAGCCAATGAGTGGAATTGAGCTTCGCGCGCTCGTTGCGCAGGGCCGCGTCGCGTCGCCCGAGCTCGCCTCTCATTGGTCAGTGTTTCTCGTTAATATCTCGTAAACGAAGCCTCGTAGAACATTTTCGCTAAGGAAAAAGTTGCTTCAAATCACCTCAGGAACCCCTCAGTTCCCAAAACACCATAATTTTAGGACACCCTGTAAATCGTACATTGCAAGATCCTAAAATAAAATTAGGAAAATAGATTGACCCGCGAAAGCTTCTCGTTTCAAAATTATTTGTCGCAACATAAATCTTTTCCTTATCTTTTTATTTCTCAGTCATTGCTTCGTTAAAACGTAAATCTAAATAACAATTTATTTAACCTCGCCAAACGACCACAAAAACAAAACGATGAACCGGCAGAGAAATATTTCCAATTTCGAAGCAAATCGGCAGATCTTGTGAGCGACGCATCGACCGTAAACGACTGCAAAGATCGGCGCGGATGAAATAAAAAAAAGCGCCGGTTTACGTAAGACGAAAAATCGCGAGGAAAGCGACCGTTTCGTCCCGCGGAGGCGCACGGTAGCAAAAAAGGTGGGTCGGCTCGCCGGCTGAAATTCCGAGAGGCAGTTCGCCCAAATAACGCGTCGTAAAATATCGCTGGCACGATAAAGTTGCCACGCGTAGAACAAGGAGAACGGTGCCGCTAATTGGTTAATCGTGTTCATCGGCTGGCGCGGGCACCGCGGAAACCCAAAGCCGGTGGCGTGGATAACATTTTTTTGCCCGATAGCAAGAGTGTTCCGAAGCCAGTAGTAAACTAACCGAAAGTACCTTTCCGCGAAGTCGGTCGCTCTCCGGTAACCGAGAGAACGGAGCCAAAATTAATATCTTTTCGTGACAAGAGCGCGCTGTGATTCACCGGCCTGGCCATCATCGCCTTATAGCTATGTATATACATATAGCTATATAGCTATATGATAGTATAAAATAGAAATAATAAAATAGCTACATATAGCTATACATATAATATTTTAATATAGTTATACATATAATAATATAGTTATATATAGCTATATAGCTATATAATAATATATAATATAAATAATATAGCTTTAATATAATAATATAATATATATATATATATATATATATATATATATATATATATATATATATAGCTATAATAATATTATATAATATAGCTATATATATATATATATATATACCTATAGATATATATATAATGATATAGCTATATATTATATAGCTATATTATAGCTATATATTATATAGCTATATTATAGCTATATAAAATGCATGTGAAAACATGTGAAATATGGAACGATAAAAAATATGTGAAATTATGGAACGCCTTTACCAGATTCGAATTCTTTCGCGGCTTCGGTCGTTATTGGAACATATCGGGCAACAATTTCGTAATATCGATCTGATTATTCTTTATCGCATCGTCGAGGTAATCGACGTTTATTGCTACACCTTTGTCCCTACAACTTTATCAGCAATTTTCGAGCACCTTATCTCAGACTAATGACATAATAGGCGTTCACGAAACTGACGCAATCATGATCAAATTCGATGTAGTACTCTAAAGTACTAACAGAGCTGTCTAAGAATTCAGCGTCCCAGTCGATCATTTTTTTAATAACGACAGGATTCGATTTTCTCAAATTTGGTATACATTTCTAATGCATCGTATGCTCGAACAAAGAGAAGTTCATCAAAAAATTTATAATTAAATTATATAATAATAATAAACAACCTATATATATATATATATATATATATATATATATATATTTCTTAGAGAATACAGTAATGTCTCCCTAATTGACGCTCGGATTGTCTCCCTAACTGACGCGCCGATTGTACACAAAAATGGACCAATTGTCCGCAATTAATAAAAATGAGCTGCAAGGCTGGAATAATCGTATCTCCTCTTCGTTAATATAAACATTCTTCTCAATTAATATCTTATTAATCTCAAGTAACGAAAACAATTAGAAAGAAGCGAATTCGTTCCGTCGGTGCTCAATCAAGCGACTCGAATTTCCAATTGAAAAACGAAGATCCCCGATCGCATCGGTCATTCGGCTCATAAAAGAAACGAGAGAAAGGCTTTTCACGGGGAAGCCGACGTATCTTTTATTCCTACTCTTTCCTCTTTTACTCCTCTCGTCGGAGCTCTAGACGCGTCTCTGGTCGGCCTGAAAAATCAGTCCTATTCCGCTACAGTCACCGGAGGCGTCTCCCGAAATTACGAAATCACGGGGTCGAATTACCGGCGCGCGCGAGAGAGCTTTCTACAGTGTCCTCCGACGTCGGGTGAACAAGGTATGATTCACTATCCAATCCTTCCGCTTGCCTCCGCTCTTACCTCGCCGGCGTTCTCTCTGCACACACACACACACGGGAGAGAGGGACTTGCGCCACCCGAGCGTGCGTTTGGCGAAAGCACACTCCTCCGGAGCCTCTTAATAAAATAGGGACCGTTGCACAATCAGACGTTGGCCTCCCTCACGACGGGATGACGGAACCGAATCGTGACGCACACGAGTCGGCCGCCGACCGCCGCGGCCAGGATCTCGCAGGTGACACGACATCTCGACGGTTATCTGAAAAGAATAGGGAGCGAGAAGCGTCGCGTCGCTGCTCCGGGCGCCCTTTGACCGCGTGATTCGCGGCCGCGTCGTTCCCGCAACAATTAACGGCTAGATTTACGGAACCCGTCGAAATAACGAGTCACTCGAGAATTTCTCGATTTACGATCGTTCATATCGCAAAGATACATTTTTATGAGTTGTTTGTTCAATTTAGAATAACACCTGTGAAAAATCAGAATAAACGTCTATTGCCTAAATGTCACTTTTATAATATAAAACAGCTGTTTTTTGTGCTCTGTAAATCTAGTGTCGAACGCAACCGCGCGAACGGATTTTATTATTATTTTATTATTATATTTATTCGTTATTTATTATTTATTTATTATTATATTTATATTTTATACTATTATATAGCTATATTATTATATATATATATAGCTATATATAACTATATTATTATATATAGCTATAATATGCCTATATTATTTATATTTTATATTATTATATAGTTATATAGCTATATATAATAGCTATATGCAACAATATTATTATATATATATATATATATATATATATATATATATATATATATATATAGCTATATTATTATATATATAGCTACATTATTTATAAATTTATATTTTATTACTCCTATTTTATATTATTATATTAATTTATTATTACGTTTATGTTTATTATTTATTATTTACTCATTATTATATTTATTTTATTATCATTGTTGTGTCAATATCCCGAAGATGCGACGTTACCAGGCGGCGAACCAACGACGCGCCGATTCGCGCGCATCCTCTATCAATGTGACGTCCGATAAAAAGCATCGCCGCTTCGCTGCGGCGCGTCGTTTAATGTAGGTCGCGTCGCGGCGCTTTTTCCCGCGACCGCGGCGCACAGCATCACAATATTTACACGGCTATTTATATACTACGTGTATCATATATGTATGTATGTACAAAGCGGCGTTATCAGCCGTTGACACGGCCGTCGGTTATACAAATCGAGTATAGGTGCGTTATAAACGGGAGGACCAGCGTTGTTAAATATTTATTAACCTCGATTATCGAGGTTATCGGGCGGACACCCGCGACTCCTCGCGCGGCGTCTGGAAACCGTAATCCTCGCGGAATTTCTCGGGAATTTTTCGAGCGGAGTGTGAGCGACGCTGATAGCTGTGTCCGCTTCGGCGCGAGTTCTGTTCCAAAATTATGGTATTTCCCGAGATCATTTGAAGCAACTTTTTCCTTAGCGAAAATATTCTCCGAGGCTTCGTTCACGAGTTATCGACGAAAAACAGTGACCAATGAGAGACGAGCTCGGCTGGCGCGCGGCGGCCCAGCCAACGAGTGCACGGAGCCCGGTTCCACTCATTGGCTCGGCCGTCTCGCGTCAAATGATCTCACTTCTGATTGGTCACTGTTTTTCGTTAATAACTCGTAAACGAAGCCGCGGATTGCATTTTCGTTAAGGAAAAAGTTGCTTCAAATGACCTCAAGAATCCCCTACTTTCGGATTGCGAGACATTTTTGGGACACTCTGTATACGCTCTGGTAAAGTGGGCGCGCGGGTACGAAGAGCGTATATGTATATACGTTCATACCATATATACTTTTATTTCATACTTTACACGAGATACTTTTGTTAATCGAGTATCTGGCAACGCTGCATGACTTAAAAAATTGACTATCATGAAATATAACACTATCGACAAGACGATATTGTGTTTTATTCTAACGATACACAGTTTCGGTCTTCTTTAGAACATCGCCAGCGACGGATATATACCAGCAATTTATAATAGCGGCGATTAAAAGGTTCACACGAATTTATAATTCTAGACTAAATTTGTTGGCTTAATTTTAATAATTCACGGGTAAATACTCAATTTCTGCCTTCGTGATAATACGTTGAGTTTCAAAGTATTTAATTCTTTTAGACCCATTATCAAATCATGGGGAAAAGAAAATTTAGGAGAATATTTTTCACGAGTGACAGCGAAAATACTGAAAGTGAAAATACCGATAGTGAAAGCGTTTGCCATGCAAGACAAACGGTAACGTGCTCGAGATCACAAAAATCTGAATATATTTGGACTACGGAAAACTTGGAACCAGAAATACATTCCGTACTTCGGTGCCAACTACTCAATAATACGCTCCGTTCACAGCGATCACATTTTCACGCAAGCGCTCCGTAGCGAAAAGGTTAATACGTTTCTCGAAAAGGTACGCGAACGCGAGGCAGAAAGAAAAGAAATCGTGAAGGAGGAGGTGGGGAAGAAGGAGGGGGGACTTTCGTGAAAATAACGTCCTTGCCGAGCTTGTTTGCCCGCGATAAGGTTTCCCGCGCGTCTTGTACCAGCCGCCATCCCCGTGTCCCCCGCCTTGCCCCCCTCCGCCTTCAAGAGGTTCTACGGACACATTTTTTTCCCGACCGAGAACAGGCCCCCGAAACAACGAGATAACGAGTGCGCGCGGCAGACTGCGTGCGGCTGCCTCGGATCCGCGCGGCCGTATCCCGCGGATTCGGCAGCGAAAGAGGGAAAAAAAAAGAACGAGCTCCGACCCGGCTCTCTCTCTCTCTCTCTCTCTCTCTCTCTCTCTCTCTCTCTCTCTCTCTCTCTCTCTCTCTCTCTAATTATTCATCATCGTGCCCCCAACTGGAGAAAAAAACAGAAACGAAACAGCCGAGCTCGCGCTGGTTCCCTCCGCCGCCGCGCGCTAATACTTTCATCCAAAGAGGATTCGCCGAGCTCTCGCATCGGTCTGGATTAACGAGGACTTTATTTGCCTCTGTACTCTTTTTCCGCGCCGAAACACGTTGCTCCGTGCTGCCCGGACGCCGAACGGGATTATCAATTTTCTTCGGTCGATGACTCGGAAGATTTGTATCGCCGGCGACGAATGCGCGTCGACTATGCTGGCCAGCCTATTTTCTGTTACGAGTTTTCTTCGGCGTTTTTGGTGTTACGGAGTGACGAACATTCGGTCGGAAAAGCTATCGATACTACAGGTTGTCCCAAAAATGTCTCGCAATCCGAAAGTGGCGGGTTCCTCGGGTCGTTCGAAGCAACTTTTTCCTTTGCAAAAATTTTCTTCGAGGCACCGTTAGCGAGTTATTAACGAAAAACAGTGACCAATGAGAGGAGAGCTCGGCTGGCGCGAGACGACCGAGCCAATGAGCGGAATTGGGCTTCGCGCGCTGGTTGGCTGGGCCGCCTCGCGTTGGCCGTACACGATTCTTATTGGTCACTATTTTTCGTTAATAACTCGTTAACGGTGCATCGGAGAACATTTTTGTAAAGGAAGAAGCTGCTTCAAATGATCCGAGGAACCCGCCATTTCCCCATTGCGAGACATTTTTGGGACACCCTGTATAATAATACGAAGGTATTATTATAGTACTATAGTACTATCGGTATTATAATAATATACCTAAATTATGGTATTCCAGGGAACTGGGAGGTGTTCCTGGGGTAATTTAAGCAACTGTTTCCTTTACGAAAATGTTCTACGAGGCTTCGTTTACGAGATATTAACGAAAAACGCTGGCCAATGAGAGGCGAGCTCTATAAGGATTAATCCTTTGCACTCGAAGCTACTTTAACTGTAAATCTAAAACAATTTTTCTGATTTGTAGTGATCTCATTTTATATGACAAAGCGTATTTTACGGTGCGAAATCGAGTCTCGCGACTTACACAACGGTCGCTCTCTCAACAATTCTTGGAAATCTAAACTTTGTTAATGTAAAACTTATCTTAGACCTTGTATCACGATATAACAAATTTCAGTGGCGCCTCAGAGTCGTTGCAGCAGCGCGAAGACTTAACCCTTAAATGCATATTGTTGCTAATTGTCTACATTCCAGTTTCACTTAATGTTTTTTGACATTTGAATGCGGTGGGTGGTAACCTTGAATGTGTTATTTGGAGAGATATTTTCTTTCTTCGATTTTAAAAATTGCTTTGTGCCACAACAAGAATCGCAATTGCTTTGCTGCATTTCATTTATAAATAATGTGAAAATTCCTATACTAACAGATAATATAAATACATGACCGTTTGTTTATGTCGACAATAATTTTAGTAATAAACGCATATTGTTGCCAAAAGTCTACATACAACTTTTTTTCAAAATAAAGACCTCAACATTATTACCTAGATTTTTTTATTTATTCTTTACGTAACCTATGACTACATTCCTATAAAAAACGATTTTTTAAAATTCAAAACAAAAAATCATGCCTTTAAGGGTTAAAATTCGCTTCTCGTATACAGAAAAAAGATCGACTTTCCTCTCGCGTTTGCAACACCGAAATTACTTTCCCGCCAGAAAGTATTGGGTTGGCAACTAAGTAATTGCCGATTTGTTCAATGAAATAGAAATTTTTTTTATTTGGAATGAAGTTTAATCTGTAATATATTTTCCACTTTGTTCGATGACCTTTTGCCATCTCCCTGACAACTTGAAAATTCCACGCTCGTAGAAAGTCTGATCCTTTTCGGCCAAAAACTGTGTTAAGTGAGATTTTACAGCGTCATCATCATTAAAAGTTTTACCACGAAGGGAGTTGTCCAGGGATCGAAACAAGTGGTAATCCGATGGCGCGAGATCAGGGCTATATGGTGGGTGTAACATCAATTCCCAACCAATACCCATCAATTTTTGCCGAGTGGACAAAGACTTGTGCTGCCTAGCATTGTCCTGCTGGAAAATGACACCTTTACGATTGACCAATTCTGCTCGCTTTTCCTCGACCGCTGCATTCAATTTGTCCAGTTGCTAACATTCGCGGATAATAAAAAATAACATAATAATAATAATAATTTTATAATATAACATTCACGGATATCGAAAAATGGGAGTGAGAGACATCTATAACTGAAATCGACAATTACTTAGTTGCCAACCCAATAGAAAACAGAAACGAGAGAACGATTATTCCACGGTGGACCTTACGATTTCACGCGGAAGAAAAAAAAACAATCCTAACGACCGATATATACCCCAGATATGATCGTCGCTTAGAAATAAATCCTGCGATTATTACACACGAGACGAAGCCGGCAATCATACATATTATACAACGTCCCCATACCGTGACGAGATTTCGTCACGCACGTGGACCACGGGGACCGTAGAAAAACGCGAATTAAACGTTGCATCGGGACAAATCTCTCCGAGCAGTTCTCGTTCTCTCGATGGTATCGGAAACATCGTCCCGAACCAATTCGTCGTCCAAGAGAAACGACCCGCCTCGGGGCGTGTTTCGAGGATCGTTCGATCCGCGGCGACGGCGGCGGCAGAAACATAAATTCCGGGAACGGTAGAATGTTTACGGTTCTCGCTGGAACGAAAATTCGGCCGCATTAAGACAGAGGATCGATGGGGCAGCGACACGCGGCTTTGTCGTGGCGTGTTCACGGGGTTCTGGTAACCTTGGTCGTCCTCGGCCGGCCGAAGGAAAAACAGCGGGCGCGGCGGCGGCGGAGGAGCACGCGGTGGGGTAGAATTAGGGCAAGTTAGAACGGTGGTTAGCGTGGGAGGGTGAGCGGCTAATCACAGTAATTTCGTTATGGGAGCCACCGACGAACGGGGCCCCATAGAGAACCGCTCCTCCGCCGCCACCGCCGCCGCGGTGCATTTTAATAAACCGCGAGACCGGAGAGCAAGAAAAGTGCTCGAGGATCGAGGGATCGACGGAGGGCGGGCGGGGAGGGGGACACGAAGATGGACAAAGAAAAAACGACTGATGGAAGGGAGGGCTGTGGCGGGGGAGAATACGGAGCCCCATGGTGTTGCCGTATGGGAAATCGCCCGCGGTCATGGTCAACGCGCGCATAATCGGTGGGCGTTGCACGAAATTATTACGAGAAGCCAAAAAGTACTGATGAATTATTCTAACTCGCCGTGCACGAGCACCCCCCCTCCCGCCCCGACGGAACCTTTCCGTCGGCCGGTCACGGGCCAATGGGAGACGTTCTTTGACCCCGGAATGCAACGGCCAGAGAGAGAGAGAGAGAGAGAACCAGGTATATATAAATGCACACCGAGAAATCGTTTACCGGTTATCCCATCCGCCCCCTCCCCCTCCTCCTCTCTGGTCCCCGCTCAACCCTAAACTCCCCCGTCGTTCACGAGAGTGGGTGCACCACCCGAAATTACGGGTTCGCGATCCCGCGCCGCGTTGCGTCGGTTCTCCGGTTTCCACCTTCTTCGTGCGCGTTTTCTCCGATTCGTTTTTTGCTAGACGATACCTGCGAGCCCGACTACCACAGCCAGACGGGGCCCATTCGAAGATTAGTATCCGATTTCTGGATTCCTGGTGCCCGAGAACGGCCCTTGCCGACCGCGCCGTAAACCGTTTCGCTGTATTTTGTTGAAATTGTCCCCGCGTTTTTTCACCGCTCGCGATATCACGTTTTACGGCTTGCTAATGCGAATCGAAGTTAAAATAGTCTCTGTTGGTATGTGTGATTAGGGGCATAAATGTCTGGAGACTTCCGGAATTATGGTAGTTATGTTGAAGAACTTTGTTGAATCGTTAATTAATGTTATTGTGATGTTTGCTTTTATTGGATATTGTATTTTGTATTTGCTGGATATTTTGTATTTATTGGATATTATATTTTGTATTTGCTGGATATTTTGTATTTATTGGATACTGTATTTTGTATTTCCTGTATTTTACTGAATTTTATATTTACTGAATATTTGGTATTTACTGTATTTTACTGTATTTTGTATTTACTGTATTTTACTGTATTTTGAATTTACTATATTTTACTGTATATTGTATTTACTGTATTTACTGAATATTTTGTATTTACTGTATTTACTGAATATTTTGTATTTACTGTATTTTACTGTATTTTGTATTTACTGAATATTTTGTATTTGCTGTATTTACTGAATACAAAATTTTTGGGCATAATTTGAGCGCCAGTTAGGGACACATTACCGTACACCAATTTTTAGTAGCGCACCAGAGTCGTCGCTCGAGCGAATACCTCATCGAATCTAACTCGACATAATTAACCCTTTGCACTTGAAGCCATTTTAACTGTAAACCTAAATTAATTTTTCCGCCTTACGGTATTTCCATTTTATATGACAAAGTGCATTTTATATGCAAATTGTCCATTTTTTTGGACAATCAGAGCGCCAATTAGCGAGAATTTTCTGTGTACATCCACGTGTACAGTAAATTCTCCCGAATCGACGCCGAGATTCTGCGCAAAAGTGGACAGTTAGGGAAGAGTAGATCCGATTATTCGAGCCGTGCGGCTCGTTTTTACAGCTCGTTGACAATCGGTTACTGTAACAAACGAGATGCAAAACTGTAAAAATTGCGTCTTCTCTTCCCAAATTGTCCATCTTTGTGGACAATCCGAGCGCCAGTTAGGGAGACATTACCGTAATCCGTTGTAGCGAACGATGAAAGTCGATCCGGCCCGGATCGTGACCTATCTAAAAATCTGGCCTGTGCTGGTGGACGTCTGGTGGACGAGGACAAATGTCCGGGGGGATTCGTTAGCAAACGGGACGGCCAGCCTAAACGAAACATCATCCTCTTTCGACCGTGCTGTGCCTCGCAGTTCTAATTTCTTTTCACCCTACTGCGTGCGGTTAGCGTGGCGGAGAACACTTGTGTAAACGTGACCGTCGTAGACGGAGAAGGAGAGCTCGGGAGAAGAGTGACCAGAAGTGAAACGGGAGATTATAACCAGTGTCCTCTTGCAGTGGGGGAGAAGGACAGTCACCCGGAGTCTCTGAGACGCAGCTAAGGTACCACCAGTGGAAGGATCTTAGGACTACGATGAGCTGGTGGCTTCGCATCTGGCCTTGCCTTTTCTCTCGTTCGTTTTCGTAGGATCTACGCCGTGAAAAGATCCTGGTCACGTCACGTAATAAATGGCATGGGGCCCCGAAAACTGGTCCCTCCACTCCCGCCGCCGCCGCTGCTGTTGCCTCTGCTGGCCCTATCTTTATGGGATCTCGTCGTGAAGGTGGACAAAAAGGGTCCCCCATCCACCATCCGCCAGAGGGGACCCGGGTTCCTGGAATTCGTCGAGGTTTTCTGAGAGTTTCGGGCCCCTTACCACGAATCACCGGAGGCAGGGAGAGGAAGGAGGAGGAGAGGATCGGAGAGAAAGAGCGTGTGTATCGCTTGAAAAAGAAAACGTCTGCGGTATATCGATGTTGCGTTCGATGCGTTTCGTCTTCTACGCATCTGTCGTTATTTTTTTTTCTTTCGCCTTTTTTCAATAGAGTCCGAGGGAAACACGCTAGGTGTGTTTCATTTTAGCGGACGTCTCGCGGTTCATTCGATCCTTTTGTTAGAAGCGCCGGCCACTTGGCTACTCGTCTTTTATGATTAATGAATTTTATAAGGTTCTTGAAAGATTCTTAGGAGACGTTTTCTTCGGGTGTTAATGTATCGTTGTGTGTATTACTTATGTAATAGTGTAATAGTATATTATTAACTCTTTGCACTCGAGCGGTGACTTTGAGGCACCATTAAAATTGTTACATCACGTTTCAAGATAATTTTTATATTATAAAAGTTTAGATGTAAAAAGTTGTTAAAAGTCTAATTGTTGCATGAGTTACAAGACTAAATTTCATATGCATAAAATGCACTTTGTCATATAAAATGGAAATACCGTAAGTCGGAAGAATTGATTTAGATTTACAGTTAAAATGGCTTCGAGTGCAAAGGGTTAATTATGTTGAGTTAGATTCGATGAGGTATTTTCATTTATGAAAATATATAAATTTCATTTATATAAATTTCATATGCATGAAATGCACTTTGTCATATAAAATGGAAATACCGTAAGTCGGAAAAATTGATTTAGATTTACAGTTAAAATGGCTTCGAGTGCAAAGGGTTAATTATGTTGAGTTAGATTCGATGAGGTATTTTCATTTATGAAATACATTTCGCCCGTTCGTGCTCAATCTTTGTCGGGAAATACGGTAAATTCTTTCCAACTGTCCTCTTCAGCTTGTAAACAAAAATGGAGGATTTGGGAAGAGGAGATGCTATTATTCGAGCTTCGTGGCTCGCGTTTTTACAGTCGGCGATCGTTAACAACTGTAAATACGAGGCGCGAGGCTGCTCGAATAATCGAATCTCTTTTTCCCAAATTGTACATTTTCGTTTACAACTCGTAGGACAATTGGGGAGAATTTACCGTATATTGGATCGGCGTGAAAGTAATTTTGTTCCGAAGATATTTTTACTTAAAAGACGAGCAACGTTCTGGTCGACCTTTCGAAGTCGACGATGACAAAATCGAAGAGGGATAATTGAATCGAATCGCCGCATAACTGTACGAGAGATTGCAAAACGGTTAAACGCATCGTAGACAATAATGGAACATCGCGTAAGATGTCTTGGACTTGTTAACCCCTTGCCATACTTTGACGAGTCTGACGCGTGATCGAGATTTCTAGCAATAACGTGTTAAATATGAACGCTATTTCGTTCTCTTTGGTCTGAATAAAATTCTGATCTTTTGTCATCGGTATTTAAACATTTACGAAAATGTAGACACGCGATAAATATAAATATTCTTTTTTTTTCTAAGAAATTGTTGAAATCGGAAATCTTCTAATCGTTGTAACTATGAAGAAAATAATACGTCAAAGGGTTAAGAAGTTCGATGTTTAGATTCCGTGTCGATTGAACGGAATTCACTTGACACAATGGAATCGTTGTCTCTCTAATTGACGCTCAGACTGCGCACAAAATGGACAGTTAGGGAAGAGGAGATACGATTGTTCGATCCTTGCGGTTCATTTTTATAGTCACGAATTGTCGACAACTATTAAAACGAGCCGCAAGACTCGAATAATCGTATCTCCTCTTCCCAAATCGTCCATTTTTCCTCACAATCCGAGCGTCAATTAGAGAAACATTATTGTATTTGCACAAACCGAAATTACTTTCTTCCGAACCGAATAATTCAGGCTGCGAAATTTCGCCTCGCTTCTCGATTTATTTAGCATTCAGTTCGCGTTCTCGATCGTCGCCGATAAGGCATCTCTCTCCTCCCATCGAGATCGAAACCGCTAGTCGACGCTCTCGGATCCGCAATCAACGCGACAAGACCCAGTGTCCCGGCCCTAGCCAGCGACTCCGAACAACGCGCAAGTTTCGCCTCCGCCTTCCTTTGTCCTTTTTCTCGGTCGTTCGGGCATTATTTTCTTCCACTAGCCCGGGTCGAGATCAGACGAATGCACCTGCGAGCCGGAACAGGTCCGAACAGGTCCGTGCGGCTTGGATGCGGCTCCCCCCCCCCGCCGGCCTCTTCTACCTGTCTACCGGTTCGACGGTCCGTTTTCATGGAATCCGTCGCGTTTCGAAAATCAGTGTACGATACAGCGTTTCCGTTCGTATGCGAGCACGTTGACGCATCGAAACGTCTGTCTCTGCCGTAATTACGAGCTCAGAGTTCGAAGATATTGGGTTGGCAACTAAGTAATTGCCGATTTCAGTTATAGATATCTCTCGCTCCCATTTTTATGACATCCGTAAATGTTATATTATAAAATTATTATTATTATTATTATTATTATTATTATGTTATTTTTTATTATCCGTGAATGTTAGCAACTGGACAAAATGAATGCAGCGGTCGACGAAAAGCGAGCAGAATTGGTCAATCGTAAAGGTGTCATTTTCCAGCAGGACAATGCTAGGCAGCACACGTCTTTGTCCACT
Organism: Megalopta genalis; assembly: GCF_051020955.1. NCBI lineage: Eukaryota > Metazoa > Arthropoda > Insecta > Hymenoptera > Halictidae > Megalopta > Megalopta genalis. The sequence continues at coordinate 1,852,516 of NW_027476093.1, forward strand.
CGGCAAAAATTGATGGGTATTGGTTGGGAATTGATGTTACACCCATCATATAGCCCTGATCTCGCGCCATCGGATTACCACTTATTTCGATCCCTGGATAACTCCCTTCGTGGTAAAACTTTTAATGATGATGACGCTGTAAAATCTCACTTAACTCAGTTTTTGGCCGAAAAGGATCAGACTTTCTACGAGCGTGGAATTTTCAAGTTGTCAGAGAGATGGCAAAAGGTCATCGAACAAAGTGGAAAATATATTACAGATTAAACTTCATTCCAAATAAAAAAATTTTTTATTTCATTGAACAAATCGGCAATTACTTAGTTGCGAATCCAATAGTTTGTACTGTGAAAAAAGTATCGTTCTACAACATCTCTGTTAAATTATAACATGCCGGTTTTTTTTTAAATTCATCGAAATCTTTTGAATAAAAGGGTTCCAAATGTTCCAGTGAGATCGCGCGACAAATCTGACCGCAACCGCATCCCATTTATTCGACAGGTATTTCTGAAAATTTTAACCCTTTGCGCTCGAGTGGCGACTCTGAGATACCGTTGAAATCGTTACATAGCGTTCCAAGATCATTTCTAAGCTATCGAAGCTTAGATACGAAAAGTTGTTGAAAGTCTAACCGTTGTACGAGAGTCGCGAGACTCAATTTCGTACGCGCGAAATGCACATTATCCCGTCGAACGGACCGAAAAGTTCATTTAGATTTACAGTTGAAACAGCATCGAGTGCGAAAGGTGTTAACTTGCTACTTGTTAACTTGCTACTTGTACTTTACACTTCCCCCCTGTGATCGCAATATCGAACCATAATCACGCAAGAGATTCGAGTGTACGTTATCCGCGACATTACTAATCAGTCGCGTTATCCGCTCGGGCGTTTGTAATCCGATTTCCTAATCTCGGACGTTCGATAAACAAGAATAAATCTCTCGTTTCCGTCGGCGGCTTGACTCACGCGGGGAAATCCTCGTATGGCAGAGAGAGAGAGAGAGAGAGAGAGAACTTTAATCATCGCGCGCGAAAGGCGCGCGTTTTCATAGAAACGAGGCGGAGGCGACTCGCAGTCTGGCGCGCACCCGCGCGCGCCATATTGTCGGTGGACACGGTAGCGTAGGAAGGTCGGCCAGATAAAGTTAATCTCGAGATAACAGTGTAAATTTACCGGCCGCGAGATTTACGGAGCCGGATCGAAGAAAGGAGCTCTTCGTGCGGCGTTCTGAAGACGTTTATCGACCGGTACAGTAATGTCTCCTTAATTGACGCTCGGATTATCTCCCTAATTCGCGCTCGGATTATGCATAAAAATGGCCAATTTGGGAGACGCGATTATTCGAGTGTTGCGATTCGTTTTTATAGTCAAGTTGTGTCGAGGTTATGCAAGGCTCGAATAATTGTATCTTCTATTTCCAAATTATCCATTTTTGTGGACAATCTGTGCGTCAATTGGGGAGAATTTTCTGTGTATCCCCGTGTACAGTAAATTCTCCCTAATCGTCGCCGAGATTCTACGCAAAAATGGACAATTACGGAAGAGGAGACACGATTGTTCGAACCTTGCGCCTCGTTTTTGTGTAGTTGTTGATAATTCGTAACTATAAAAACGATTGTATAGCGTCGAAAGTTGATTTAATATTATTATATAATTCATGTTATGTAATATAATATAATATAATATAATATAATATAATATAATATAATATAATATAATATAATATAATATAATATAATATAATATATATAACAATATAATCCAATAATTATACTATACAATTATACAATTCACAGATTTCGAATAATCGTATCTGCTCTTCCCAAAATTGTTCATTTTCGTGGACAATCTGAACGTCAATTAGGGAGACATTACTGTATGAGATTTAACGAATAAGATTTCTATTATGATACCTATTATATTTGGTCAAGTAGTGTGTCACCGTACACATTCAACGCGAAAATCGCGTTTCCAAGTTTGGTCGCAGTATATTATAGTATATTGTCAGATTCTAGGAAGCATTTTTTTGTTCAGCGATCAAGGATCCTTGTATCGCGCTGAAAGAGTAGAATGTGGATCCGTGAGCCGCTCGACGAGGGACACGGTGGGGCACACAGCCAGACAGTCGCCAGGCAGACAGACACCAGACAAACGGTTAGAGGAGACCGGCGTCTCCTTCGTTCCTGGCGGCAGCACGTTGTTCCCTGTTTGGAACAATCGAAAAATCGGGAATCGAATTCTTTCTTATTCCGCGGTGTGCAAACGACACGGAACACTCGCTGATATTTAGCTTAATACAGACACGAGAAACAACGAGCAATATACAGGATGTCCTAAAAATGACTCGCAATCCTAAAGTGGCGGGTTCCTCGGGTCATTCGAAGCAACTTCTTCCTTTACAAAAATGTTCTCCGAGGCACCGTTAACGAGTTATTAACGAAAAGCAGTGACCAATGAGAGGCGAGCTCGGCTGACGCGAGGCGACCGAGCCAACGAGCGGAACTGGGCTTCGCGCGCTGGTTGGCTGGGTCGCCTCGCGTCAGCCGTACTCGATTCTTATTGGTCACTGTTTTCTCGTTAATAACTCGTTAACGGTGCCTCGGAGAACATTTTTGTAAAGGAAGAAGTTGCTTCGAATGATCTGAGGAACCCGCCATTTCCGGATTGCGAGACATTTTTGGGACACCAATTGGATTCCAAGATTATGCGAACGAGAATTAAAGTAGACAATCGACAATACCGACAATTTGCAATTCCCAATTTACCGTTCGCTTCGATTCTCGAGGACGCTGTACGATTTCAACCGCGCTGGATTTCGATTGAAATGATCCGGCACGCAGTGGCGTAGCATCGAGACAATTCTCACGGCGCTGGACAATAGATCGCGCGGGCATCGCAAACGCTTGACAAACGAGGGAATTCAGTGGTTCACGTTTGAGCCGTGCGTGTCGTTCGGCCAGCACTTTTCGACTCTCTTTATTCCTCGTTTCTCGGAAAAAAAGATGCCCGGCCCCGGGAAAATTTATCGAGCAGCATTTATTACCGACGGCAGAAGCGGCCCGCGTTATCGGTTTTATCGTGGCCGATGCGACCGCGCGTCCACCGTGAAAAATTGTCTTCTCGTTTCCTGCCCCGCTTCCTCCCTGCCCTGCCCCCCCCCCCGCCTCCGCGGGGGACCGTCTCGCGGAAGCCCCCTCCGGGCCGGATTAATGAGATTTTTACGGCCCTCGTACACGAAAACGCAGAGGCGCGACCGGTGCCGCAGATCCGCCGCGATTAGAAACGCCTTATTGCGAAATTATTCGCCGGCCGACTTCCGGCCGCGATCCGCCCCGCCACCCCGCGGGCATCCTTGTTAAACGGCGAACAAAAACCGGCCCGCCAGGGTCGAAGCCCTCCTTTTCATCCGAAAAGATTTTCTCGGCCGGCCGACGGCGAAACGGACGGCCATTTCCGCGAGAAGATGTACGCGGTTGGCTGTGTTATAACGTTGCGGAATTTTTTTTTTAGGCTGTTGAGGGCAAGGAGGTAGAAATGAGCGGTTCGAAATTAGCCGTTTATTTTGATAGTGGGGCAAGTAGCAAGTTTTTTGTTATTGAGAGATACTTAAGGGTAGATGATTCAATAAATTTCAATATTAATTATAATATTAACCCTTTGCACTCGAAGTCATTTTAATCGTAAATCTAAATCAATTTTTCTGACTTATGGTATTTCCATTTTATATGACAAAGTGCATTTCATGCATATGAAATTTATGTAAATGAAATTTATATATTTTCATAAATGAAAATACCTCATCGAATCTAACTCAACATAATTAACCCTTTGCACTCGAAGCCATTTTAACTGTAAATCTAAATTAAATCTTCCGACTTACGGTATTTCCATTTTATATGACAAAGTGCATTTTATGCATATGAAATTTAGTCTTGTGACTCAAACAACAAGTAGACTTCTAACAATTTTTTACATCGAAACTTTTATAATATAAAAATTATCTTGAAACGTGATGTAAGTTTTTTTTTTTTTTTAATGGTGCCTCAGAGTCACCATTCGAGTGCAAAGAGTTAATTATTATAATATTAATTTAATTTCTTTCTTTCTTCATTTCATTTATTATTATATTATTTTCATATTATTATTGTAATAATTATAATGATATTAAATTTAAATATATTGGTAAGTATTAACAGAGATATTGTTTGTAGCTTATGGTAGCAGATAACGTTAGTTTATAATCGAATAGTGTTTACTGTGCTGGCTAAAAAAGGTAAAGGTTTTATTATAATAATTGTGATTGACATATTGATATAATAATTGATAACATTGATGATAATAATTGATGACAATAATAATTGACAATTTAGGAAGAGGAGACACGATTGTTCGAGCCTTGAGGTTCATTTTTACAGTTCACGAATTGTCAATAACTATAAAAAAACGAGGCACAAATAAGGCATGGCTCGTATAATTATATTTCGTTGTTATGACAATCTAAGCGTCAGTTAGGGAGACATTACTGTATTCTTAATCGAAAGAAACACATTTGAATTTTGCGTCCGCAACGCACGAAATCGTTCATCGTGTCGGTGTCAAGGTTCAAATACCTGTGCGACACGTTTAAGAAGCACGACGTGGATCCCTCTGCCGCAGGTCCAAAACCCGGGTCTCATTGTTTATGTGTACGACCGGGTACGATCTGGGACCATTGACTCATCAAGGCGAAAGGCATCGAAGGGATTCAGCGAAATATCAAGCGAGTTAGTCAGAAGCGAGATGAATCACGTGATTTGTCGAAAGAACAGGTTCGTGCCCGGCAACCGTCCAATCCGGGGTCCGTTTTTTAAGGCTCCGGGAACGCGGTCCTCACCCGAGGGACCGCGCGAGCGAGCGCGCGCGCGCCCGTTTCGCTCTCCTTCGCGGCTCGGGCCGGGCCCCGACTCGGCGAACGAGTTATCTCGAACGAACTATGATGACTGGCGGACAACGGCGCAGGAAATGAACCCGATGACTCACCGACACACCGAGAAAACGAATAAGCGTATGCGAACACGACGAACTCTTACCATACTTATGCGCATCGCGTAACCTCGTTACCGTCGCGCTCTGACCGCGCGCGGATACCGGTCACGCGATCCTCCACGAAAATTGCATTCGTGCGTCGACCTTCGCGATGCGCCAACTCGCTCATTCTTCGCGCTTTCGACGATATTATGGTGGTGTCGAGGTCCCGTCGATGCTATGGGTCCTATAAGGAGTCTCGTGATTGTGATTTAACCCGTTGATATGCATGTCAGGATATGCGGGATGCGACGTCGCTTTCAAATTAAGCTCCAATAATTTTGTAAGCTAATGATGCCTCGATGCAACGATATCGTCTAATAACAGCGTTAACCCTTTGCAGTCGAAGCTATTTTAATTCGAGATTCAAAGCATATTTACCGATCCACAGTATTTTCTATTTTATACGATTTAGTACGATTTATTCGTATGAAATTGAGCCTACTAGCAAGTACAGTAATGTCTCTCTAATTGACGCTCAGATTGTCTCTCTAACTGACTCTCACATTGTCCACAAAAATGGACGATTTGGGAAGAGCAGAATACGATTATTTGAGCCTTGCGGTTCGTTTTTATTGTCTCGAATTGTCAATAACGTATCTTCTCTTCCCAAATTGTCCATTTTTGTGCGCAATCTGAGCGTCAGTAAGGGAGACATTACTGTACTCTGAGCGTCAGTAAGGGAGACATTACTGTACAGTGCAATTTTAACAATTTTTTAAAGATATAAACGAATCTGATACCGTCGCAATTATCTAGAAAAATAGTATAGCGATTGTTAGCGACGCCTTGGAGTCGCCGCTCGAGTGCAAAGGGTTAAATTGATCGTCTAAGAAGAGCCTTCGGTGTGACAAAGAGAATAGCGAAAATCAGGATATGCAGGATGCGACATCGCTATCCAATCAAGCTCGAATAATTTTGTAAGCTAATGATGCCTCGATGCAACGATATCGTCGAATAACAGCATTAACCCTTTGCAGTCGAAGCTAATTTAATTCGAAACCCAAAGCATGTTTTCCGATCCACAATATTTTCCATTTTATACGATTCAGTACGATTTATTTATATAAAATTGAACCTACTAGCAAGCACAGTGCAATTTTAACCATTTTTAAAAATATAAACGAATCTGATACCGTCGCAATTATCTAGAAAAATGGTATAGCAATTTTTAGCGACGCTTCGGAGTCGCCGCTCGAGTGCAAAGGGTTAATTCGGAGCACCTTTCGCGCGGTTTCCTTATTGTTATATAGCGTGACCAATGTGCGTAGTCGACGTAGATAACGCAGCCATGCGGCTCGAAACAATGATTTACTTTGTTCCCATGAACGGGTTGATAATGGAAGCCGAACAAGTGAGGAGCCAGAGTGGTAAACACATCGTGATATCGTATCGTCTGGACACACATACTCCTGTTGACACAGCGCGCGCGGATAAGAATACAGGCTCAAGAAATTGTAGAATCTTTCATTTCAGAAGTATTTATTGAACCCCATTTCCATCTGCGGATCCTTCCACGCGTGAAACGATCGTCGTGGTTTTGTACACACGTGTTCGTCGATTTGTTTGCGATCGCATAAAAGTCTGATATATTCGATTCTTCGATAACGTTCGAGATTTTCATGCGACGACGGACGAAATTCGAGGACTGAATTTAGCTTGCAATTATCGGTCATTTAACGCTATTTTTACCGAAGGGGTGAACAGACAATTTTTTAAATTTTCAATTCGATTGCATTTTCGTCGAAGGATTCGGAAGTTCACTGTTAACCCTTTGCTGTTGAAGCTATTTTAACTAGAATTCCGAAAGTTTTTCTTTCGATCTAGGGTATTAAGTATGTTAATTGCAATTTTTTATAGACCTTTTAATACTGTCGCAATTATTTCCAAAAACGGTGCAACAATTTTTTGCGGCGCCTGAAAGCCGGCGTTCGAGCGCAAAGGGTTGAAATTTCAATTTAAAGTTACTCTGTAAGTTTAATTATTTTGCCTCGGTCGAGTTTACAACTTTTTCTGCGACGATTGTAAGATTAATTTCAGACAAATAAGTACATTGAAAAGATCTATATATTACTTATTACTTATTATATAAGTAATATTATATAATATTACCTATTACTTATTATATAAATAATATTATATTATATTACCTATTACTTATTACTTGTTTTGTTATATTGATTATAATTCTTATATTATATACTAATATATTACATTATATATTGATTACAATTCTTATATTATATATTAATATATTACATTATATATTGATTACAATTCTTACATTATATATTAATTATAATTATTATATTATATATTAATATATTACATTATATATTGATTACAATTATTATATTATATATTAATATATTACATTATATATTAATTATAATTATTATACTATACGTTAATATATTATATTGCATATTATATATATTTACAGTTTGTATTATAGTAATTGTATATTACTTATTACTACTACACATTACTCACGGCAACCAGAAGAACATAATTGCTCCCAAAGTGAATCCCCCGGCTCCCCCTAAATCTGACGGAGCAAGTCAACAAGAGCACGTACTTTGATTAGAATGCGTAAAGCAAACACAACGAGAGAGAGAGAGAGAGAGAGAGAGAGAGAGAGAGAGACAGAAAAAAAGACAAGTAACCGTATCAGTAAATTCCTGAACGATGCCATCACCCTTCGCGATTGTGAATTCCTCCCCACCCTTGCCGAAAGCTCGCGTCTCTGATGCGCCGAGATTCCCGATTCATCGGAAGCGGAGTAGCCAGCTGAGAAGGCCCAAAGTAGGAAGAGAATATGTGTACCGCGATGATCATCGGTTGGATGCGACGTGACTCATCGGTCTGGTATCTGCCAATCGCGGCGAAGGCAGGTTACAATGAATCGTCGTGATTGGCCGAGGAAGACGGCGAGACGTCTGGCCTCGTTCGCCGATTGGCGACTGACAACAGAAGGCGCGTGCCCCGCTCGAGTGTTCCCCCTCCCCCCCCCCGCGAGCCGATAAATATTTTCTGCATTAAACCACCAACGGATCGCATTAACAATTAGTCTGTGCACGCCTGCTTGCGCCTTAATATATCATAGTTCCCCAACGAGATCAAATCGACGTTGATCTAATCGAGCCGCTGCGCCGAGTTTAATCGTCCGAGTGTGCTTGGAGTCGTGCGACTTTGATTTCCGGAAACGAAAACATTTCGGTAAGTGTTCCGAGAACATTTTCTCCTCCTGTTATCGACGCGTCGCGATAATGTATCGAGATTGTCACGGCCGATTCGGAGACACGTATCCGTATCGAAGTGCGGGCGATTAACCCTTTGCATTCGAAGTGAAGCACCACTAAAATTGTTGTATCACGTTCCAAGATTATTTTTATATTAGCAAAGCTTAGATTTGAGAAAATTGTTGAAAGTGTAATTGTTGTTACGAGACACCGCAATACTCAATTTCATATACGTAGAATGCACTTCGTCGTACAAAATGGAAATACTATATATAGTATTTGTTATATATATTATATTATATTATTAATATATATATATTATTATAGTATATAATATTATAGTATATATATAATACTGTATAATACTACACAGTATATACTATAATACTGTAATACTATAATAGTATTATATAATACTATAATACAATAATACTATAATACTATAATACCATAATAAAAATACTATACTATATAGAGTATAGTATTTTTATAGTATTTCTGACTTATAAGTCAGAAAAATTATTTTAGATTTACAGTTAAAATCGCTTCGAGTGCAAAGGGTTAAGTGTTCTCGAGAAAATGTACGCGTACAAGTGTTCATCAACTTTGGGATGTTCGCGAGTAAGATTAACCGTGGTGAAACTTATCGATTGAGTTTATTGCTGCGAACAGATTTAGTGGGATCATTTTGGAGAAGCGATAGTGATCGCTTGTGGGTTAAAGAAGCAGTGATAGGTGACGCTAAATTTACGAAGCACGAAAAAAGAACAGCTGTTTTGTAGAAGTTTATAAATGTAACGAATGAGACGTTTATTCTGACTTTTCAACAAGTGTGTTATTGTAAAATTTTCCGTTGGTAAATTGAATAATAGGTAATATATTCAAAAAATGTATTCAATATATTGAATTAATATATATCATTATAATTGAATAAATATATAATATAATATATAATATCAAATTATTTAATATAATATTTAATATCAAATAATATAATATAATATTTAATATCAAATTATATAATATAATATTTAATATCAAGTTATATAATATAATATTTAATATCAAATTATATAATATAATATATAATATCATAACATATAATTTGAATATCAAAATATACAATATAATATGTAATATCATAATATATACTATAATATATAATTAAATAAATATATATAAAATATATAAATATAAATATATCTATAAATATATATATATATATATAAATATATATAAATATATAAATAAATATAGATATATAAATACATACATATGTATATTCAATCAACTGAATAAATAACGTATAAATGTATCTTTACGACACGATTAACAGTAAACGAAAAAATTTACGTCATTTATAATCTTCTTTTGTAATTTTTATAATTTATTTGTCATTTTGCTACAGGTTCCGTAGATCTAGTGTTAAAAAAAAGATTTGTTCTCGTTTCTTCTTTCGCCCGAAAGCGTACGATCCGCATGAACATAATTTCTTCACATAATTCGCAACGCGTCCGAACAAGTAGTAGCTCTACTCTACTAAGCTAACTACGTTCAAACGTTCGATTCGAATCGAAATTCTGACGAACATGCCCGTCGAAACTCCGACACCACTCCGTTACGCGACGACTATCTATCGGTTTCACCCTTTGGTGGGTCATTGGTGAGATATCTCATTTTACGTTTCGGTGACGCGAGCGACGACCGTCTTCCAGGAAAAAGTGCGCCGGCCAGGCGTTGTAATATTCTGTAGATTATGCGAGTAAGCACACACACACACGGCGCAGCGCACCGCATCGCACCGCACCGAACTTTATCTGAGAGCGATAAACCATTTATTAGTTTGCAAGGGCAGGTTCCCGGTTTCCGAGGTTATCGTTAGAGGCCGGCGTGTCCCACGATTAGCCCGCTGATCATATTCTTTTTGTTTCACCTAAACGAACCCAGTATTCCTATCTATCGGACCTTGATGATACCTTACGTCGGCCGGTTATCTGCGATTTCCGCGCGTCTACCTGCATATTACGCCCTCGCAGCTGGGAATGCATGTCCATGCACCTGCGAGCGAGCGCTTAGCTTACTCGCAACGCGAGCACTCGTTCCAGCACTCTGCTCTCTCTCTCTCTCTCTCTCTCTCTCTCTCTCTCTCTCTCTCTCTCTCTCTCTCTCTCTCTCTCTTACTTCTCTAAGAAGCGAGTTTTAGCTGAGAATCCACGGTTGCGGTGTTTTCTTCTATTTCGACAGTCGTTTTCAGTTTTTGCTGCACCTCAACCCTCTCCTTCCTGCTCCCGGTTCGTTTCGCTATCGCCGCGAACGGACCTTGACAGAACACTGGGACACAGGATACGCTATATCCGAAGACGTGCGTAAAAACTACGGCCTTGGAGCATGCTATTGTGGTTTGAGGTGGTGGCAAACAGCAAACAACAGCGACCTGGATTCCGATCGACGAATTTTGAATTCTTGACGGAGCGATATGAGTGTTCGGATAATGGAACAGCTGATTGGTTATAGTGACAGAGTCAGTGTTTATTGATTTGGACGATATTGTATTTATTTATTGAACGAGAGTTGAGTTATTGAGTCCATACGAGACTGATAGATTCATTTATTGAACGAGAGTTGAGTTACTGAGTCAATATACTCAATTTATACGTTTATTTATTGAACGTGAGTTGACTTATTGAGTCAAAACTCAACTTATGTATTTACTTATTGAACGTGAGTTGAGTTATTGAGTCAATACACAACTTATATATTTACTTATTGAACGTGAGTTGACTTATTGAGTTAAAACTCAACTTATACGTTTATTTATTGACCGTGAGTTGACTTATTGAGTCAATACTCAACTTATACATTTACTTATTGAACGTGAGTTGACTTGTTGAGTAAATACTCAACTTATACATTTATTTATTGAACGTGAGTCGACTTGTTGAGAAAATACTCAACTTATACATTTACTTATTGAACATGAGTTGACTTATTGAGTCAATACTCAACTTATATGTTTACTTATTGACCGTGAGTTGACTTATTGAGTCAATACTCAACTTATACATTTACTTATTGAACGTGAGTTGACTTGTTGAGTTAAAACTGAACTTATACGTTTATTTATTGACCGTGAGTTGACTTATTGAGTCAATACTCAACTTATACATTTACTTATTGAACGTGAGTTGACTTGTTGAGTCAATACTCGACTTATACATTTACTTATTGAACATGAGTTGACTTATTGAGTCAATACTCAATCTATGTACGTATTTATTGAACGTGAGTTGACTTGTTGAGTCAATACTCAACTTCTATATTCATTTATGGAACGTGAGTTGACTTATTGAGTTAAAACTCAACTTATACGTTTATTTATTGAACGTGAGTTGACGTATCGAGTCAATACTCAACTTATACATTTATTTACAGAACGTGAGTTGATACGATTATTCGAGCCTCGTGACTCGTTTTTATAATTGTTGACAATTCGAAACTATAAGAGCAAATCGCAAGCCTCGAACAATCGTATCTCCTCTTCCCAAATTCTTCATTTTTCGTGGACAATCTGAGCGTCAATTGGAGAGACATTACTCTAAACAGCCGTCACGCTTCCACGTGTATTCATATGCATGCACACACACACACACACAAACACATGTACATACATATATACATACATAGTCTTTAGAGTTTTTTCTGCGACTTAGAGCGGAAAAAGCTGATAACTCTGACGGGTCGCTAGTCGATTAAAATAGATTTTGCGCGTAGGTTCTATTGTTGGGCGACCGATGATGAGCGTCGTCGTCGTTTCGCCGCGCCGCGACGTGACGTGGCTCGTAAAAGTCACACGGAAGACCGACAGACGAGCAACGATTTGCGGTCGCCGCGTCTAAGCTGCGGCGAACCTCGCTATCGCATCCGCAAACACCCTCGCGAGCACTTCGTTTCCGGTTTTCGATCGACGGACCCGCGCGTTCACGCGGAGTAAACGCCGCGAGCCGCGCGTGTCCTTCGCGACCGCGATTGATATAATTGTTTCGCCGGAAAGAGAGCGATCCGGCTTCCAAAGCGAACGCTCTTACGCAACCGTGTCTCCGACTCGGATCGTTTCGCGCGAGCTTTATGGCGCGTTTGACCGTGACGAGACGACGCTCGCCGTCGCGCATCCACCGGGAAATTGATATCGGAACCGACTGGGGATCACCGATAAGCTGCCGCGCGAGAAATAATAGCGAATTCGCGCGGATACGGAGCATAAGGAACTCGATCGGCTTTGCGGATGCCGGCGGCAACATTTGGCAACGAAGATGTTAAATTGTAGTTTTTTCTTTTGTGAATTCTTCTTGTAAATTCGTCGTTTAGACTGTGGACCTTTATGCAAAACAAACATTTTTTTTTGCTAAATTGCAAGGGACGGGAGTTAGGTAAAAAAAAATGTATTTCTTCTTTTGATAATTTGTGATGAATTAAAGAGAATATAGGAATACGTTAATGTCTCTCTAATTGACGCTCAGATTGTCCACAAAACTGGAGAATTTGGAAAGAGAAGATGCAATTTTTAGAGCTTTGCACTTCGTTTATTATAGTTATATTGATTGTCGATAGCTATAAAAGCGAGCCACGAGGCTCGAATAATTGTGTCTCCTCTTCCCAAATTGTCCATTTTTGTGCAGAATCTGAGCGTCAATTGGGGAGACATTACTGTATTCTTAAATTCCTTGAATGTCTCTATTGTTATATTCTTCAATTCTTCCTTAAAATTCTTCTTGTAAATTCGAATCTTATAATTAGCGAATCTTTATGCAAAATACACATTTTTTTGCTAAATTGCAAGGGACGCGTGTTACATAAAAAAATGTATTTCTTCTTTTAATAATTTTTGATGAATTAGAGAGAATGTAGGAATATTCTTAAATTCCTTGAATTTCTTTATTATTATATTCTTAAATTCTTCCTTAAAATTCTTCTGATAAATTCGTCGTTTAGAACATGGATCTTTATGCAAAAAATTAGATTAAAAATTAGAAAATGTCTTTATTATTATATCCCTAAATTCTTCCTTAAAATTCTTCTTGTAAATTCGAATCTTATAATTAAAGGATCTTTATGCGAAATAAACATTTTTTTTTTGCTAAATTGCATAGAACGCGAGTTATGTACTATACTGAAAGTATAGCAAGTGATTAACGCTGATCGTTGCAAAGAGGACGGAACTAAGAAACATTCCAAGTAAGTAGAAACAAGTTGAAAGGTGCAATTAAGATAATAGCGCATGGAAGTAATTAACGCGTTATTCGATGTCAACTCCAAAAAGTCCCCACGATATCAGTTAAATAAAACAGTATCAATATCAAGTTCATATCAATGAAGCTCTACTACAGTACATAATAATATAGTAACATATAGTACACACATAGTACATAATAATAACACATATAGTACATAATAATAAGTAATAACAAAAAAAACCTGAATTTCAAAACCTAGTTAAAAATTAATATAATCTAAACAAAAAATTAATTCGACCACCAAAGCAAATGATTTCGGCTGCTGTAATTTATTCACATAATTCCGTGCTATCAAAGGGGGAAATGTGATTACGCTATCAATAAGACCCGCATTTCTTCGAACTTCAAGACTTTCGACGTCAAGCAGATTCCACGACTTTAACGCAACAGAATTATAAATTACAGATTATTAATTACAAGGAAAACCTTAAAGCTCTTTTTCTCTTGTTTAAATCGATAGCTCTCTTTCTCTTGTTTACGTCTACGTGTATATCGTCACAGGGACAGACACTCGACAGTTCATTTTAGATAATTATGACCGAAGATTCATTATCGAAATTTTAAGCAATTAGTGCTCCCCTCCCCTCCCCCCACCAATAATAAAGAATCCACTGACGTACGAATGTTCCAAGAAACTCGATAGCCCAAAATTCTAAGCAACTGGTACTCCACCCCCCCACCTCCCCTTAATAATAAAGAATCCATAGACGTACGAATGTTCCAAGAAACTCGATGACCCAAAATTCTAAGCAACTGGTGCCCCCTCCCCCTCAATAATAAAGAATGTACTAAAGACGTACGAATGTTCCAAGAAACTCGATGACCCAAAAACCTCGAGCTTCTCAGCGAAGCCAACGAATCTAAGAGCGCGACGAAAGGAACATTGGTCATCCCTTAAAATCGTGGACGACTTTCCACTTCGTGGCTCCACTTATCGAGAAATCCCATCTCGCTGCGTGTGCATTGTACGCACACGTGTCTCTCTAGGGCTTCGTGACTAACTCGTTGCACTTCTCGGAACGACGCGACGCGACGCGACGCGATGGTTTCTCTCGCGGCGACCACTTAGTACGCGGTTGGCCGTCGGTTTCGGGACTACAAAATGGCCGCGATATTAGTTGTATTTCCTGGGACTCGCGCGCGACCTACCTATAAATCGCCGCGGGCCCCGAGCGGATCTGACGCGTTCCGAGACGCTCGCTCGTATCGTTATCGCTTTCTCCTTTTTCTGCGCCCCTCTCCCCTTCGCCCCCCTCTCTCTCTTACTCTCTCTCTCTCTCTCTCTCACTCTCTCTCCCTCCCTGTCTCTCTAAACCCGTTGCGGTTATCAGCGATAAGGGGGAGCGTATTTGTTTGCAGACAGTGGTGCAATCTAAGTGTACTCGCGCGCCGGAGAAAAGGAGGCTCGGGGAGGAGAAAAAGGAACGGAATATGTAATTAGAGTTCGGGCACAGATAGTGATTACGTGTTCGCAAACCTCTGACTTTGCTTTCTTCGATCTGGATCTCCGATAAGCCGCGGCGCGCGGCTCGATAATGATAATTACACTTCGCCGATTTGTTCCTGCACGACGGCGGCGGCGGCGGAGAGGACTGACTTCGCGATTCGACAACGCGAAAAATCAACGGCCGTTTCTTTTTTATTGCCGTTTGCTCAAGATACAGGCTGAGAGATCGATCGTTTCCGGCTCGAAGATCGTTTCGCGGATCCGTCGAGATCGTTGCGACGATCGCGACAAGAACGCGCGGCCCGTCAACCCTTTCGCTACGGAGCGCTTGCGTGAAAATGTGATCGCTGCGAACGGAGCGTATTATTGAGCAGTTGGCACCGAAGTACGGAATGTATTTCTGGTTCCAAGTTTTTCGTAGTCCAAATATATTCAGATTTTTGTGATCTCGAGCACGTTACCGTTTGTCTTGCATGGCAAACGCTTTCACTATCGGTATTTTCACTTTCAGTATTTTCGCCGTCACTCGTGAAAAATATTCTCCTAAATTTTCTTTTCCCCATGATTTGATAATGGGTCTAAAAGAATTAAATACTTTGAAACTCAACGTATTATCACGAAGGCAGAAATTGAGTATTTACCCGTGAATTATTAAAATTAAGCCAACAAAATTATTCTAGAATTATAAATTCGTGTGAACCTTTTAATCGCCGCTATTATAAATTGCTGGTATATATCCGTCGCTGGCGATGTTCTAAAGAAGACCGAAACTGTGTATCGTTAGAATAAAACACAATATCGTCTTGTCGATAGTGTTATATTTCATGATAGTCAATTTTTTAAGGCATGCAGCGTTGCCAGATACTCGATTAACAAAAGTATCTCGTGTAAAGTATGAAATATGTATATGGTATGAACGTATATATACGCTCTTCGTACCCGCGCGCCCACTTTTCCAGAGCGTATACAGAGTGTCCCAAAAATGTCTCGCAATCCGAAAGTAGGGGATTCTTGAGGTCATTTGAAGCAACTTTTTCCTTAGCGAAAATGCGATCCGCGGCTTCGTTTACGAGTTATTAACGAAAAACAGTGACCAATCAGAGGCGAGATCATTCGACGCGAGACGGCCGAGCCAATGAGCGGAACCGGGCTCCGCGCACTCGTTGGCTGGGCCGCCGCGTGCCAGCCGAGCTCGCCTCTTATTGGTCAGTGTTTTTCGTTAATAACTCGTAAACGTAGCCTCGGAGATCATTTTCGCGAAGGAAAAAGTTGCTTCAAATGACCTCGGGAACCTCCCATTTCCGGATTGCGAGACATTTTTGGGACACCCTATATATACGCTCTTCGTATACGAATGGTCATTCTTCAAGGGCGTATATATACGCCCATCGGAGCGAAAGGGTTAAATTGCGACGAGGAACGCGCGGTTCGAGAGACCTCGGGTTCCACTTGCCTCCGTGATGAAAAATGCATACGGTTTTCCGGTTATTGTTATTCGCGCTCTATTTTGCTCGTTCTCGCGCGCCGCGCAGAGTCAACAATTGCACGCGTTCGCACTGTTTTAATAATTTAACCCCGAGGCGCCGTTCGCGCGCTGGGAATTCGCACGGCGCGGCCAATAAATTTGGTTCGATGAACCGGCGGATAGGGTGAATACACCGCTAGGCCGATAAAAAACGATAAGAAATGTAATTCGTAACGCGAACGCGATAAGTGAGTCACCTTTCGGCTGCGATTCGCAACCGTTACCGCGTGTGTTTTTCTTCGCGCGATTCGCAGCGCGCTTAACGCGGGTTGCTCGATTATATTAACGTAAACTTGTGCGATGTTCGATTAAATATTCCGTTGAGGAATTGAAATCGGGAGCGTGGACGCCCGCATCGGGGAATGACGCTCTTGCGGAACATTAATGTCCTGATACAATAATGTATGAATCATTTCTAATGCGCGTTTGCGCGGGGCAAGTGTCGGTGTTACCGCGGATGTCCTAAATGCTGCGGTGTTTTATGAACGTTAATCAAATCTAACGTTTTGTAGCGCGTAATCTTTTAAAATTGAATAGAATAATTTTTGATGATGATGATTGATTTTAACACATCTACGATCGCGCTAGAAACCTCAAAAATTTTCATAAAATTAAAATAAATATTTCATTCGATTAAACAAAAATTATGAAGCAAACTTATATGGCATCGATCGCTTCTTCAGCATTCGTACTTCGTGCAAATCTTAATAAAGTTAAGCAATCATTTTTAATTTTTCATTAATCATCCATTCGGTCGTCAACTGACTGAATTTAAAACGGGAAGTATTAATATTAATAACCTAAACGTCGAGAAACCTGTGAAATACTCGCAACGCCAGCTGCGAACGCCGATTCGAAAGGCATTTATATTTTGGTTAATTATTAATAAATTAATAGGTTTAAAATATTCAGTCAAAAAATCGAAATCGAAATATTGAATCTCTGAAAGCACGAATTTCATTGAAAAGCTAGGTTAGGTTAAGGTTCGCGGTTCAGTAAAGCACCGTCGCAGTAATGTACACGCACAGAAAAGAAAAACTATGCGCCAAATACGGTAAATTCTCCCTAATTAAGTGCACAGATTGTGCACTTTTTTGGGCATTTTTACAGTTGGTGACAATTGGTCGCTATTAAAACGAGCCGCAAGGTTCGAATAATAAGAACAATGAGAATTTATATTATTATTTATGTTATATTATATTATATTATTATTTATATTATATATTAATATTAGTATAATATATATAATAATAATATAATAATATAATAATATTTGAGGATAGATGATAGTGACAGTGTGTGTCGCTTTTTTTAATCATAGTAATGATTACTTTATCTAGAAATAAGGTCCACAGTATTTGGCTCGCAGTAATACATGCACACGTATAGTTTCATCACTTTTAATGGAAATTCTTTTAATGAAATTCCTGCTTTCAGAGATTCAATATTTTGAGTCAAGTAAATATTCAATTTAAGCAATAATAAGTACAGTAAATTCTCCCTAATTGACGCTGAGATTCTGCACAAAAATGGAAAATTAGGGAACAAGAGATACGATTATCCGAATACTTGCGACTCGTTTTTATAATTGTCGACGATCAATGACTATAAAAACGAGCCTCGAAGCTATAATATATCTCAATTATATATCAATAATTATATCTCCTGTTCCCAAATGATTTGTGTACAATTAATTACACAATTTGTGTACAATTTTTGTGCACTATCTGAACGTCAATTAGGGAGAATTCACTGTACAACTGAAGTCGTCTATTTATCGGCTTAAAAGGTCTCATTTTCGTAGTTCGCTATCATTGGAAAAGCCGCAGTAATACCTGCACTTACCCTATTTGTTTGCGACGCAAAGAAGACGATTTTCACGGCGCTTTTGGTCTTACGAGTTTAAGTTTAATCCCCTGTCAGACGCAATTGATCGAATCGATAAAGCGCGCGGGGGGGGGGGGGGTACATTTGATACCGTCATATTTCAATTACGCTTGCTTAATCGGATATTAAATATTTCGACGTGATCCGCGACATACGTATTTTTACACGCTTCAAATGTTCAATAAAAGATATTTTCCTCCTGATGGCCGATTAAAAGGATTCCGACGACGAATTAAAATGGTTATTGCTTTTAACGTAAGGATACAGATGGCTGCTTAATGACAAGAATAGAATCGAGTATGTTTTTAATCACTTTTTAGTATCGCGTATTCATTTATTTTTCAACTTTCTTCGACATATTTTTCAAGATACTCTTCGTAGACATGTCAATTTTTTTACAGACATTAATAATATTTTTTTAAGTTTTAATAAATTGTCGGAGACAATATAATAATAATAATATTTATGTTCCTGGTCCGAGAGTTAAAAATAGCACAAAAAAGAACGATAGTAGACACGTTAATCTTTCTATAGACATTAATAAAGTATATAAAAATTTCAATAAATTGTCAGAGACAATATAATAATAATAATATTTATAAAAATAATTATAATAATAATTTTTATAATATAGAATAATATATAATTATAATTATAATATATATATATATATATATATATATATATATATAATATAAATATAAATAATTCTAATTATAATTATTATAAATATTAATTATAATATATAATATATAATATATAACTAATAATAATAATTTTATAAAAATAGCACAAAAAAGAACGATAGTACATAAAAAGTATGTACATATAGTTACACTAATGTTCTCTACACCGTGCATAATTTCGAGGTACAGTAATGTTTTTCTAATTGACGCTCAGATTGTCTACAAGAATCGACAATTCGGGAAGAGGAGATACGATTAATTTGAGTCTTGCGCCTCGTTTTTGTAATTACCGATTCTCAGCAACTATAAAAGCGAGCTTCAAGGCTCAAATTAATCGTATCTCCTCTTCCCGAATTGTCCATTTTTGTAGACAATCTGAGCGTCAATTAGGGAGACATTACTGTACAGAACATTGCTCCAACCGCACTAGCCCGAAAAATTTATATCTTTATTATATTTTAATTATATTTATATTTATATATTTATTTATTTATATATTTATTTATTTATATTTTTTATATTTATATTATATTTTAATTCATATTTATATCTATATTTATATTATCGTCGATAAAACAATTGCAAATAGAATCGATGAATGCCGCGTAAATCGTTAAGAACGTCGAACGACGCGCATTGAAAAAGCTCGGCGCACGTCGCCGAAGAACGGTTTTTCCGCTTCTCCGCTCCCCGTCGCGGCTTCTTCGCCCGCAGCTTTTATTCGCAACCTTGCATCGTGGACGGCCAATTGTTCGCGAACGACGGCAACAGTGCATCCGTAAATGCAGCAAGGGACGTGAAACTCGTTCGGACATGTTCACGGTCGACGCGTGTCGCGCGTCTAACACGAGCGATAACGCTCCTTCCCGCCGCGATAATTGCCCAGATAATTAAGGCGCTTCGTCGATCGGGGAAGACCTTAAAACCTCGAGCGAGCCTCTCTTCCTCTTCGGACGCACTCGCGGAATTGAATAACGGGGTTAAAAACCTTGACAATGCGCGCACACGCGTGTGCGTCGTCGTAGATCAATCTGTGTATCGATTGCTACCGTGATTGATTGAAAGACGTGAATTCGAGGCTTGGTTCACTTTCTATCGGAATTAATGGCCATAGGATGCTGGATGCAGTGTCGCATTTCATGTAATATACAATATTTTTGTATTTGTTTTTGTATATATATATATATTTCTCATAAATGAGAAAATTGTGCTGGTTAAAGTTGAGACAGTGGATTGAATCTATGTACTATTTTTTATATACTATATATACTTATAGTATATACTTATATTACTATATAATATATAATATATATACTATATATTTATATTACTATATTATGCTATTATTATATACTATATATTTTTTGTATTATTTTTTAGTTATTAACTGTTATTAACACGTTCAGCGCCAGCAATCGACCGCTAAAATTCTGGGAATGTTAAAATAATTTTGATTAATTAAATCGAAACTAGAAAGTGAATAGTTATCATAGGGGATGACAACATCCTAATCAAATTCAGTTCGGTCGAATATATTATGAGGAAAATAAGTTTTGAAAATTGGTAAAAAATTAGGCGACCGACGCAGATGAAAGAAATGAGTGAAAGAATGGAAGAAATAATGAGTAATTAATAATATATATATAAATAATAAATATAAAGAATAAATGTAAAGAATAAATATGAAGAATAAATGTAAAGAACAAATATAAATAATAAATATAAATAATAAATATAAATAACAAATATAAAGATTAAATATAAAGAATAAATATAAATAATACATATAAAGAATAAATATGAAGAACAAATATAAAGATTAAATATAAATAATAAATATAAATAATAAATATAAAGAACAAATATAAATAATAAATATAAAGATTAAATATATATAATAAATATAAAGAATAAATATAAATAATAAATATAAAGAACAAATATGAAGAACAAATATAAATAATAAATATAAATAATAAATATAAAGATTAAATATAAAGAATAAATATAAAGAATAAATATAAATAATGAATATAAACAATAATAAAGGAATGAAAGAAATTTTCCATTAGACTTGTGTCCATCGCAAAAGACAAAGAGATCATATTTATTTAGCAGATAGATCCACAGTCTACTAATACATACATATATGTATACGAAATATTCTTGCTGCGCAGATAACATTTTTTTCTACGTTGCATTTATGTATAGCTCGAAAAAGAAGAGTCACGGAATAAGTACATATAGCCACTATACCATTAAATGCGAATAAAGAGACGTAAAATTCGAATTCAAACGAAGACGAAACGTCAGCGTTCAGCAGTTAAAAAACAATATCAATAAATAACTTGAAAAAGGAACGCTAACAAAGCAGCTGCATTTGATGCATTTAAAAAACGATTCCAATATTATTTCCATCCCCCACGACACTCCAGATAACGTCTCTCTCTCTCTCTCTCTCTCTCTCCCTCTCTCTCTCTCTTTCTCGGCGATTGGCCGGTTATTCCGCTCGAATGAGTTTCGCCGCACCGAAATGAAGGAGATCGTTGATAGAGAAGAAAAATATTTTCCTTTCATTCGAGCCTGACAAAAGGCTCGCCCGTAATTTCCGATCGTCCCGCGCGCAGCTCTAAAACACACTCGGGAATAATATCGTATACAAGAGTTCCTCTTTCTTGACACATTTGCCGGGGACGAAACGACGCGAGAATCACGAGCAACAGCAGCAAGCAGCAGCAGGTTCCTCCCCCGAACGAAATTTCTCTCTCGATTTCACGTCGACAATAGAGACTCGCCGCCCCGGGGCCTATTCATCGGTCTCCCGAATGCGACGCGCCACCGTAGAATATCCTCTTTTGACAGGTTTTAACAGAGGTCAGAACGAGGACACGCGGATCACGACGACGAGCTGCTGCTCGTACGACGATCTACAGGGTGTCCCAAAAAACGTCTCGCGATCCGAAAGTAGGGGATTCCTGAGGCGATTCGAAGCAACTTTTTCCTCAGCGAAAACGCAATCCGCGGCTTCGTTTGCGAGTTATTAACGAAAAACCGTGACCAATCAGAGGCGAGATCGTTCGGCGCGAGACGGCCGAGCCAATGAGCGGAACTGGGCTCCGCGCACTCGTTGGCTGGGCCGCCGCGCGCCAGCCGAGCTCGCCTCTTATTGGTCAGTGTTTTTCATTGATAACTCGTAAACGAAGCCTCGGAGAAGATTTTCGCGAAGGGAAAAGTTGCTTCAAATCACCTCGGGAACCTCCCATTTCCGGATCGCGAGACATTTTCGGGACACCCTGTAGAGTCCCGAGCCGAGACTCTATATAATTCTCGAGCATTTCAGGGAACCATTCCTCTCGAGAAAGCGTACTTTATCCCCGAAGAGAGCACTCTAAGCATTTGGGTCACCGGGCATTCATTGTCTCGCGTTATCTGTCGATAGAGTCGGATCGCGGGGACCGTCGTGCGAGAGCACTGGAAACGAAACTGTGGCGCGCAGGTACCTGGGCCCGGTGATCAGCGTGTCCGCCCACGCGAGCAGGACACTGCTCGTTCTAAAAATATTCAATCCGGTTCGCGCATACGGTGCTACCGGTTTTAAATCTCGCCGCTACCGTCCAGGAAACGATTCAATACTTTCCGCCGAAATAAAAGGAGCTGCTTCTCTGTCCCGCGGGAAGGGGCAAGCAAAGGGGTGGTTGACCGTCGCGTCCTCGGCCTCGATGTTTATCGCGATTCCAGCGAGATTGTTACAATTATTTTCAGAAATGCTTGATAACAATTTTTAGCACGAGGCTCATTGCCATTCGAGGGCAAAGGGTTAATAGGTTTCAGAGGAATTTTGTGATCGTCTGCGATGGATGTTCGTAGAGGTTAGGGGAATTATAAGTTTCACGGAAATATCTGCTGAGATAAAATTGCATAAAATTGCATAAAATTGCTATTGTCGTCGCTTATACGATTTTTAGCTAGATATTTAGAAATTTAGCTAGATTTCCGTTTTATACGATTTATCGCGACCCGATAATTGCAAATTTAACAGTTTTTTTAAGTATAAAAGGATTTGATACTGTTACAATTATCTTCAGAAATGCTGTAACAATTTTTAGCGGCGCCCAAGGGTCGCAATTTTAGTGCAAAGGGTTAAGACGTTTCAGGGGAATTTTGAGATCGTCTGCGAATATACAGGATGTCCAAAAATTATTATATTTCTAGGTACTGAGAGGTTTATGGGGTCATTTGAAGCAACTTTTTCCTTAGCGAAAATGCAATCCGCGGCTTCGTTTACGAGTTATTAACGAAAAACAGTGACCAATGGGAGAGCGAGATCAGCTGGCGCTAGGCTTCGTCCGTTCGTTGGATCGCTCCGCCTCGCGCTAGCCGAGCTCGCCTCTCATTGGCCAGCGTTTTTCTTTAATAACTCGTAAACGAAGCCTCGTAGAACATTTTCGCAAAGGAAAAAGTTGCTTCAAATGATCTCAAGAACCTCTTATTTCCCAGAAATACCATAATTTTAGAACAACCTGCACAGAGGGTGGGGCAATAATTACTAGCACCTCGGATATCTTCGAAACTACAAGTTTTTACAGAAATATTTGAAATAAAATTGCACAGCACGATGGGGGCCGAATATTATTAACGTCCGATGGCGTTAATAATATTTTTACAGCTGCAGGTACTTCGGACATTTCTCGTCGCCATCTCCATTCTTTTAAATAGATCGTAGCCTGTTTTTCAAAAAATTACAATTCTTTCTTTGCATTCCGATGAAACGAAATATCGAACGTCCTTCGAACGTTGCTGCAAACCAGGGGTGTCAAACTCAAAAGCTAACTTGGGCCATAATAATAAATAAACAATGCTTAACTTTAGGTGGACCGCAAAAAAAAATCAATGTTCGTAGAAACAAATATTTTTATTTTGACTAATACATTGTAATAAACATATATAAAGTTAAATTATTGTTTACGTCCTGATACTTGACATCAAAAATGTTCATCTCGGGCCGCGAGTTTGACACCCCTGCTGCAAACTGTCGTCGATAAGTGTAACCTGTGCGATCTCCGGTGCCTTCTGTTTTGACCATCGGCGGTCAATCATATCGCGCCGATGAGGTAACACTTTTTCAAAACTAATCTTTGCATTTCTCGGACCGGGACGTTCGATAAATTGGACTGTTAGCGTTTTCTCGGCGATAAGATAAGCCTGTGGGCGCCTTTATAAGCGGAAAGCCGATAACGGGGACTTGCAATCGTTCGAGGAGTAGTAGCTCAATAAGACAGTCGGACTTATTTGGATAGAAGGATAGCGGGAGATACCGTATCGTTGCACGTAAGTTATAGCTGTATAAACAATATACATATATGTGTGTGTTACACAATGCAACCGGCGCGCGTTGAAGCACGGCGTTCAGCTCGCTGAAAAAAAAGAAGAAGAAGAAGGAATCATTGTCACGTGCGCTTGTAGATAATACAGCGCGGCTGATCGAGGGAGCTCCTGCGTGAGAAAGATATTCAGAGGTTGCACTATTCATTTGTATTTTCTTCTTTTTTATTGTTAACTGCTGCTCTTTCTCCCGCTTCGGATTCAAGAAAAAGGAGACGAAGAATCGAAGGAAAGAAGGCGAAGTTCGCTGGCCGATCCGATCGGTGCCCGAGTCGTAAATCATTTACGCACGGCATGCGGGACGAAAAAGTAGCTCGCGGGGAGCGGAGGCACGAATCTGGTCGATTAATAATTTTTGCGGATTCGCGTAACGGCGTCGAGAGCCCGTCTCCGTCTGCGGCTGCGTTGCTCGCGCGCGCGCGCGAAATTGCCGCGAACGATCGCGCTCTGTCCGGCCGCCTGCGATCGCGCATTAAGCATCGGATCTGTCGATATCGATGTGCCAGTCTCCGCCGGGATAGACCCCGATCGACTCCAGTTTCTATCGCCGGTAATGTCATCACCCTGTAACGTCATCCCCGACAGAACCGTCAAGGATTCGACTGCGCCTGGCCTTTAACTCTCTCATCAGATATCCGATGACAATGTCTCTCCGCCGCGTTCACGGCATTAATCTATTCTCCTCTCGCTTTGTCGTCGTCGTCGGCCTGCCTCCCTCCTCTCCCCCCCCCCTCCCTCCCGGTGAATGCAGATAGTCCTCAATCATTCGAGGAGCGACTCGCGCGGCCAGCATCGTTGAATCGAACGCGTCGACGCTCGGAGATACCGAGTTTATGTATTTCACACGTCCTCGCGGCTGAGTTCGACGCCGATCTGCAAGTATAAATAGTAAGGGCGGCCGATGCTCGGGGGGAGCATTGTTCGATTTCACCGGATCATACTTAACGTCGGCATATGAACGATGTACACCGGCACTGTGCGAAAAATGATGGCGAATTATGGTACCGAGCTGAAATTGTTCGCGCGGTGCTTAAACGTTCGTGGACGGAGATGTTTTAAGTCGTGATCTATGGAACGTGATTTCCGATCGAGTTTGTACGATTTTTAACTGGATATTTGGATATTTAGATGTTTATTTGGATATTTGGATATTTGAATATTTGGATAGTTCGATATTTGGATATATGAATATTTGGATACTTGGATGTTTGCATACTTGGATACTTGAGTACTTGGATACTTGGATACTTAGATACTTGGATATGTGGATATTTGGATACTTGGATATTTGGATACTTGGATATTTGGATACTTGGATACTTGAATACTTGGATACTTGGATATTTGGATATTTGGATATTTGAATACTTGGATATTTGAATATTTAGATGTTTGGATACTTAGATACTTGGATAATTGAATACTTGGATGCTTGGACACTTGGGTACTTGGGTACTTGGATATTTGGATATTTGGATATTTGGCTACTTGGATACTTGGGTACTTGGACATTTGGATATTTAGATACTTGGATATTTGAATATTTAGATGTTTGGATACTTGGATTCTTGGATATTTGGATACTTGGATACTTGGATACTTCGATATTTGGATATTTGGACATTTGGACATTTGGACACACATTTAGACGTTTAGACATTTAGAGATTTAGACATTTGGACATTTAGATATTTAGATATTAGATATTTAGATATTTAGATATTTAGATATTTAGATATTTAGATATTTAGATATTTAGATATTTAGATATTTAGATATTTAGATATTTAGATATTTAGATATTTAGATATTTAGATATTTAGATATTTAGATATTTAGATGTTTAGATATTTAGATATTTAGAGATATTTAGATATTTATATAGATATTTAGATATTTAGATATTGAGATATTTAGATATTGAGATATTTAGCTAAATTTTCATTTTATACGATTTATCGCGATCCATGCATGCAAAATGTGCGCCAACGCGATCTGTTGGCGAATAAGTACAATAATTGCAATTTTAACAGTTTTTTTCAAGTATAAACAGATCTGATGCTGTTACAATTATTTTCAGAAATGCTGTAACAATTTTTAGCGGCGCCCGAGGGTCGCCATTCGAGTGCAAAGGGTTAATAGGTTTCAGGAGAAATCTGAAATCGTCTGCGACGAATCTACAGGGTGGGCAATAATTATTAGCATTCCAGATATCTTCGAAACTATAAGTTTCACAGAAATATTTGCTGAAATAAAATTGCACAGTACAAAGGGAGCCGTTCGATGGCGTTAATAGTTTTTTTGCAGGTGGAGGTACTTCGGACATTTGAAGGTCACCTGTATTTTTTTAAATGGATCGTTCTGTTTTTGCTACCGTATCATGATAGAGCATCTTAAAACGAGTTCAACGACCTATTGCATAAGGTCATTGGATGTCGTAGGAAGTAGAGAAAGGTTATGGTTTCGGTAGTAAATGAGACTTTACTAATTTACTTAACCCTTTATAATAGGTGTTCGAAATGATGAGCATCACTGTCGATGCAACATTGGATGTTTTTTACGATCGTTTGACTTGTATCTCTTACAATCCTGCGGATTTTATGCATTTATGGCAAAATTGGTTACAATTTCAAACACTGTAAAAATTAAAAGCATTTTAAAACGACGGTTTATTATTTTTAATCTATCGCGACGATCAAAGGAAGAATGAAGTTGCTGCTTGGTTTCTATCCCTTGCAATTGACGCAATTTTTATTTATTATTATTTATTATTAAGCAAAAATCCGCGGTCTGTTAATTACATATGGATTTCGAAAAATATTGTTTCCTATTCGAAATGAAAAGTGTTCTAATTATTTTTTTGTTAATTCACTTCGCGATTACAATGATCGGATCTTTTTGAATTGCAACAATTTTGTAGAAGAAAAAAAAACAAAAGCAAATTTATATGTACGATGTGTCTACATTTACGTTAAATATTCATTTAATAATATATTATACATATATTATATATATATATATATATATATATATATATATATATATATATATATATATATATATATCATAATATATATTCATATTTAACAAGTTATTGTTAAAAATCTTTAGCACGTCGAAGCACGGCAAAAAATTAAATATCGTCGTCGTTGTATGAACATAAACAATGCATCGACTTTTTGCACTGGGGAATGTCGACTCCGAGGCGTCAGTAAAAATTGCTGCATCATTTTTCCACATTAATCATATAGATGATTAAACATTAAAAAATTATAATATAAAGAAAATTAATATTATCAAATTTGTCGACGATCGGTGAATTTATTAAAATTCAAGAAATTGTTGGAAAATCGAAGGATAAATCGGAACGCGACGAAAAATCGGGCATCGGCTCGCTTATACGTTTTACAACGCTACGGAAACGATAAGATCGAAATAAATAACGGCCGCGGCGGCGTTATAAAATATTCCATCGTATGGCTTTTCGATCTTCCTTCGTCCATATTTTCGAAATCCCATTGTGCCCGAACGGGAGTAATAACACCCAATATTTATTTATGTGATTGCATTGTACGGCCAGAAGCAACCGCTGCCGGTGCATCGTATGCATTGTGAATCAGCGCTCGCAGTAGGCGCACATTGTATTCTTGTTTCTCTGCCTGTTTACCCATTCATTGGCCGCATAAAAAATTGTCACTTAGCCAAGTATTGCGAGCCCATGAACACCGTTCCCGTCCCAGAGAATTACCGCGAAATTAAACGTCCTCACGTGTTCCGCCTCTGTTCAAACATGTTGGCAGCGCGCGCTCGCTCACTCGCTCGCGCGGATATTTTCGTAGCGAGTTCGCGGCGAGCAAATTAACGCGAGTCCTTATTGCGTGTTTCGCCGTTGCGAAATCCTCCGGGGTTTTGCCCCGAAAAAGAATCAATGCGATCTTTCCTATTGTTTAACACTTTAAAAAAAAGGAGCGTTCGCGATTCGAACAGAAAAATTATCGGTATTTATTAATTACTCAATTTATTATTTGTGTAAGTTTTTTGAAACTGGGCTGAGTTCAATTTCTTGGGGGAGGGGGGTTATAGAGGGACTAAGAAAATAGGAATAAAAAACGAGAGTTTTTTTAACTTTTTTAACGAAAATTTAAAAAATGTATATTAAATGAATATTAAACGCATATTAAATAAATGCAAAAATTTGCAGCATGCGTATAAGTTAACGAGATCTACGAGAGATATTTTTCAAATTCCCATTATAGGCTCAGATAAGAAAGTTAAAAAACGAGAGTTTTTCTATCTTTATTTTATCGACCCAAATAATAGCAAAATTAAAAAAAAACATTTTGGTCATTGTTTGGTATGCTAGTCCCTCTATCATCTAAAAAAATTCAAGTCTGGTTGTAAAAACAGTTAATACGTTTTAAAAGGTGTACGAACACTTTTGTGGGCTACTGTACGTGTCTCATAAAACAATTCCAATTCGTTGTTTATCGGATCAACAGTTCCGAATAAACCGCGTTTGACATTTTCAAGTGCAGCATTTTCGAAGAACGTTTCGTGATTCCGGCGATGCAAAAATTTTCGTCGCGGTGCTGCGGTCGTTGACACGAGAGTTAACCGCGGCTCGAGGACGTTCCTCGCGGATGATAATTCCGGTTCCTAAAAACCGGAGTATCGGCGAAACTGTAACTACCCCCGTGGAGTTGCTCGTAGAAACTACGCAGTTACGCTCGGGTGTCGTTCCGTCGTGTCGTACGCGCCTCTACGAAGCGCCTCGAACTGCATGCAAGCACGGTGTTCATTTGTGTGGGTTCCCTCTCACTCTCTCTCTCTCTCTCTCTCTCCCTTCTGTCGAGATCTCATTGCTACATGCTACACGATTCAACCGCTCGCGGTTTACATTAATCACTCTCGAAGAACATTTTCCAAGCGATTTCTTCTTCCACCACCTTGAATTCGATTAACGCGGACGCATCGAAAGAACAGAAAATCTCCCGCAAAATAAACAACTCCAAATGCGTAACGCTCGCAAAATAAATTCGTGACCCCCTTTCGGGGTCTCGAAGCGACGTTCCCCCGCGTCACGATCCTTTTACGCGATTGCAGCAAAATACGTTAATTATTTCGAATAAAATGAAAAGAAAAAAGAAAAAAAAAGGAAAACACCGTCGAGAGTGGGCGTACGAAATCATCAGATTCGATTCGAACACGGGCTAGAAAAGCGCGGAGCGTGAAACGCGCCGCGGCGTTCACGAAAGTTTCGATTTTCATTACATCTTTTTACCCCACTTGACCCCAAACCGGTAAATTTACAGCGCTGCTGCAACACCACGCGCGAGCACGCCAGGGGAAACACACAGGCTCTTTTGGTCGCACACGCACGTTCACCGCGCGGGACCCCCACCACCGCCTCTCTTTCTTTCCTCCCTTTCTTCGGCGTCGTACGAGCGCTGGCGGTGGGTGCGCGCGCACCGTTGCCCCCACCGGCCCGGCCAACCGGCCGCGCGATGCCTCGGCGGTGGGGGAAGAGTCTGTTGCCGCTACGAACGTGCGCGCCGTGTGCTCGGAGCCGAACCTACAGAATCATTACCACGCCAGACCTCGAGGGGTACAGACGTGTTTCTCGTTACCACAGCTCAGTCGAGTGTTCTCGCGTCGCTTTTATACTTTCTACGTTGCACTTTGCACGCGTGTGTCAAGTCCCGTGAAAAATCACAAGGGGAGAACAGTCGAGACGCGAACCTCTCTCTACCGTGTGCCTGTTCCGTCGACCCTGACCGACCGTGTGCGTGATTACAAGAGCAACCGGGAACCGACTCCGCGGAGACGGGAGCGAACGAGATATATATATATATATGTATATATACACATATATATAATATATATATATATCATATTCGCTGCTTCCATTCGCGAGTCGAAGTTATACGTTCTGTGTGAACTGCTCCGCTAGTGGCTAGATCGGAGATCGGCGCTCTCGCGAGCGGACTCTCCCGAGTGCAACGTGTGCCGTGCATACACCGAGGACATTGAACTCTGTGTCACAAATCCGAACTGTTATCCGTAGCTTCCGGTCGAAGGACAGTCGTCGTCGTCGTCGACGATCCGATAATCGCCTCTCGACGACACGAGTCCCTGTCTCGCCCCGTCTACAGAGAGAGAGAGAGAGAGAGAGAGGGAGAGTTTTCTCCGAGTTCGAGAGTCTTCATCTCGCATACAGCACCTATGGAAATTGATCCATACGAGGATCCACCGTACAGGCGCTGCAGACGACGCGATTGAACGAAATAAATCGAAAGAGAGCGAGAGATAGAGATATATATATTCTCGGAATCGCCGCGCCCTAGTTTCCCGTTCGAACCGCCGCGGAAATTCGCGGGCCACGTGCGTATTATACGGACAATCCGTGGCGGCTAGAGCTGGTAGCCGCGGCGACGGAACACCGGAGCGTGCGCCGTCGTAGCCGAAAGTCACGTGTGTGCCGCCGGAACGAGAATAGGAGAGGCAGACCGCGCGTCTTAGCCAGATCTCTTTGACTATTCGAGAGAAAGAAAAAACGGTCGCTCTCCGTTTGTGTGTGCGAGCGAGAGAGAGAGAGAGAAAGAAAAAGAATATATATATTGTAAAAGTGGTTAGTGTTTGATCCACGGACATACGTTGCTTCGATTCCAGTGGGTTTCCGCTCGAAGCGAGACGGAAGAGGAGAGAGAGCCGAAGAAAATCCCTAACTTACCAGCTGCTTACACCGCCGAGAGTAATTATGGCGATCCCGTTCTCTCTGCCATCCGACGACGACGCAGAGGCCCAGGGCCAGCAGCTGGAGCAACTGATGCTGGATCTGTACGCCGCGCTGCAACAGGTCCTCCGAAGCAGGACGGCCCAACATCCGTCGCGCAACCGTGAGTTCTACGATTTTTTAAGATACGTACACACCTGCCTCGGCGCTTTCCTACGTGTCCTTGCGCAACACCACTCGATCCATCCGCCGACCACTTGACCGATACGCGTCCGCGCGCCAGCTTCGGTTTCATTGCCAGGAGAATAAGTCATTCGTTCGTTCGCAAAACGAACCTGGCGGAATTGGACGCGCTCGCGCTCGGTAGTCGCGTCGGTACCTTCTTCTGCACGCTTTTCACACGCTGCTCCCTGTGTCTCTCCTGTGTCGTCGTCGTCCGACGTGTTCTGATTGTTGGTTAGAGTTGAACGGTTCTTTTTCGTTCGAACAAATTTGCAGGAAGACGCGTGAAAAGGAGGCACCGAAGGTAGAGAGCCCCGCGCGTTGCATGAAAACTCGACGTCGACACGAACAGACACACCAAAAATTTAACATCCGCGAGGACCTGGTAGCGGGCACCGATCCTGGTGATTACGTAGTCGCAGAATCGTAGTCGCACAATTAATTGATACTATGCGCCGTAGAAACGGCGGCCCTGTCCTCGCGCGCCACTTCTCGAATCTTTGTTTCGCTCGAAAATTATTTTCGAGACGATTGTACGTGTCGGAGGTGCGATACGATGAAAAATAATCTCGGGGATGATAGGTCATAGGCCTTTGTTTCTTTGAAAAACGAGTCATTTGTGTTTTACGAAAGTGTTAATTTAAAGTTGTTATATATTTTTCTTTGAACCGAGTCATTTATGTTTTACGAAACTGTTAATTTAAAGTAATTATATATTTTTCTTTGAACCGAGTCATTTATGTTTTACGAAACTGTTAATTTAAAGTAACAATATATTTTCTTTAAACCGAGTCATTTATATGTTACAAAACTGTTAATTTAAAGTAATTATATATTTTCTTGAAAACCGAGTCATTTATGTTTGACGAAACTATTAATTTAAAGTAGTTATATATTTTTCTTTGAACCGAGTCATTTATGTTTGACAAAACTGTTAATTTAAAGTAGTTATATATTTTTCTTTGAACCGAGTCATTTATGTTTGACAAAACGGTTAATTTAAAGTAACAATATATTTTCTTTAAACCGAGTCATTTATATGTTACAAAACTGTTAATTTAAACTAATTATATATTTTTTTGAAAACCGAGTCATTTATATGTCACAAAACTATTCATTTAAACTAACTACATATTTTCTTGAAAACCGAGTTATTTATATTTTACAAAACTATTCATTTCAACTAACCATATATATATCTTTTTTAACCGAGTCATTTATAGTTTACGTATTTATTTATTTATTCGTATATTTATTTCTTTTACACGTTTCCGAGGAGTCTGTTTTTTCTCCTGCTGTTTTTTACGCCTCTGTTTACTGCACTCTGTAATAAGAACCGTCGACAGACTGAATAAACACTGGATATGTTGAAAATTCTTTTTTTCTCTCTTTCTTTCTTTCTTTCTCTTTCGCACAACTGCCACCGCTTCCTACTTTTCCCGCTCGGGAATCGCGTGCTCCAGTTTGCTGGCGCACCGCGACGTGCCGTATCGGCTAGGGGTGCAACACGTGGTTGTCGCGCGCAACAAACGCGCGGTCCGCTTTTAGCGCGCCTCGCGAATTCTTCGCGCGAATTCACGCGGAACAGCACGCGGAACGTCCGTCCACGGAGTTCGAGCGCGTTTAGGAAAATCGTAAGTTTCGATGCAGACGAGGAATTCGATGTCAAATTCCGTCCGAAAATCGAAAGTCGGCATTTTCGAAAAGTCGCGACCAAGTGTCGGAATCTCGTTGTTTCAAGTGATTCGTGCCATGTAGATTACGCGTTTTCATTCTGCTGCGACGGAGACGTCGATTTTGAAACGGAGTTCGAGCGCGTTTAGGAAAATCGTAAGTTTCGATGCAGCGCGGAATTCGATGGAAATTCCGTCCGAAAATCGAAAGTCGGAATTTTCGAAAAGTCGCGATCAAGTGCGAAAATCTCGTTGTTTCAAGTGATTCGTGCCGTGTAGATTACGCGCTTTCATTCTGCTGCGACGGAGACGTCGATTTTGAAACGGAGTTCGCGTCGGAAAGAATAAGTGAAGTGCCGAGAAAATTTCGAAGTATAGTTTTCGACGTGACGGAGTTAACCGACGGTTTGACGTCGACGACGCGGGACGGAGATTTCTGGCAATAATATATGTGAGGTATGAAGAAATTGTGATTTCTTGTCGTCGATATTGAAATATCCGAGCAAACGTAGACACGCGATAAATGCACGCAAATTTTCTTTCTTCTTAGAAATTGTTGCAATAAAAGAAGCTTCTAATAGTTGTAGCTACGAAGAAAATTCGACGGCAAGGTTAAATTGCAACCCTTTGCACTCGAGAGGTGACTCCGAAGCACCGCTAAAAATTGTTTCGCCACGTTGCAAACTAATCTTCAAATCGTCAAAATAGTTTATATTTAAGAACCTATATTAAAAGTGTTGCTTGCATCGCGAGATTAAATTTTATTTGCGTAAAATATACTAATTATAAGTCACAGAGAAAATGTAAATATTGTAGTTCGGAAAAACCGTTTTGCATTTGCAGTTGAAACGTCTCCGATTGCAGAGGGTTAATACTAAGTTCATAGAAAACTCGTCGGAATGACGGGTCGCTGATTTTTCAATTTACTATTATTATTCGTGTCGTTAATTTATACATTTCTTACGGCAAATGTTGCATTTTTAACGCTTGCTAAAAATCGGAATAAATGTCTCATCGTTACTTTTGTAAACTGATATAAGACAGCTGTTTTTTTTCCGCTCCGCGAATCTAGCGTTAAGATAAAGAATCGAAGAGAAGGCTGCCTTGCAACTTACGTCGACGACTCGTCGCGATCGGTTGCGCGATTTCGCGAATATTTCGGCACACTTGAAACGGCGACGGTCGTTGTCCCGTGAATCATCATCGAAAAATTTCGGTCCAGCCGATCTCGCGACGCGGGTCCGACACCTTTCGCGAGTTTGCGTCATCTCGAACGCGGCTAAAGAACGTCATCACGTCGAGCACGCGAGTCACCAAGATCTGCTTGATCATGCTATTTTTCTCGAACGACCAATTAATCGCGATCTTCGACTCGAAATTTTATATACGCGCTTTTACTCTCCCACTATTCTTCGCTTTATCAACGCGACAAATCTTTACGTCGCTTCGACAGCGTAATTAGTTCGCTCTTGCTGTATTTGCACTCGAAGCCAATTTAACTGTAAATCTAAAATAATATTTCGGACTCAAAGTATCTCCATTTTATGCGACAAAGTGCATTTTACGCGAATGAAATTTATAGTCTTCTTGCGACTCGTGCAATAGTTATGCTCGCGACAATTTGTTCAATCGGAACTTTCTTAATGTAAAAATGATCTTGGAACGCGGTGCAACAATTTCAGCGATGCCACGGTGTCACCGCTCGAGTGCAAAGACGTGATCCACGTGAGCACTTTTTTTAAAGAGTAATTTATTTAGTTTGTTCCGTCGTCGATACCTTTCTCGACGCTGTCATCCTTTATTGATAAAATAGTAGTCGTCAGAAAACGACTTTTAACCCTTTGCAAGTTTAACCACCCTCGAGTGGCGACTCTGAGACACCGCTAATATTTGTTATACCACCTTCTAGGATAATTTTGATATTAACAATGTTTACATTTGGAAAATTGTTAAGAGTGTAACTGTTGCGCGAGTCCCAAGAGTCAATTTTCATGCATAAAATGCATTTTCTCATATAAAATAGGAATACTGTGAGTTAGAAAAATGATTTTATATTTTCTGTTATGAAATAGCTTCGAGTGCAAAGGGTTAATATGTCAACGATGCTGATCGAAGGAGCTTTCTTCAAGCACCTAACTATTTTTTACAAACACTTTCTTTTTCGTATATATGATCAATATCACAAATTTTTGGCAAAATAGTAGAAATAAGAAGTGTTTTAACTCTCGAACGACGCTGATTGGGCGACATTTCTTTAAGTACGTTAGTATTTTCTACACGCGGTATCTTGTTCGTGCTGACGCGAGGCGGCCCGGCCAACCAGCGCGCGAAGCCCAGTTCCGCTCATTGGCTCGGTCGCCTCGCGCCAGCCGAGCTCGCCTCTCATTGGTCACTGTTTTTCGTTAATAACTCGTTAACGGTGCCTCGGAGAAAATTTTTGTAAAGGAAAAAGTTGCTTCGAAAGACCCGAGGAACCCGCCACTTTCGGATTGCGAGACATTTTTGGGACACCCTGTACAAATACGAAACGCATCTCACGAATTCGCGATATTACCGTCAGATTCAATTAGCAGATCGACTCGCGATGTAATAATAAAACTCGCCACCTGCTGCTCCGTTGGATGACGCTCCATCGAAGGGTGTAAAACGTAAATGATATCGCGGCGGTAGAGGGGGGAGAAGGGGTGGATAAAGCGGGAAGGGCGAAAAGGTGTAAATTGTGGTAACTTATATTCGGCGCATAATGAAGCGCGGCTTTACGAGGGTGCAGCGAGCGCAAAGGGGGGCGAGAGTATAACATATGTAGCGTGGGCGTCGAGCAGAGAGTATGGCAGACGTTGTCCGGCCATGACCCTGCACCGCTGTTCCGAGGCTGCTTTACGGCGAAAGAGACGGCGGATCAACGCCGAGAATCGGAGAAGGAGAGAGGAGGAGAGCCCGGGATGGAGAGAGGAATCGGCGAGGAAAAGAGAGGAGAGAAGACCGATGGTCAGGCACACACACAACGGAGTAAAACGCGCCATAAAATGCGATGCAACGGCTCGCGTTCCCCGAATCTCGGATGTCGATCCTGTCCGGTTCCCGTCCACTAGAGATCGCCGGTATCAACCGCGAAAGTCAGTAAAGACGGTACGACTCGTTTCACGTTCGACGAGAACCCTCGTCCGAACGATTCCAAGGCGGAAACTCGTAGACATTTTTATTTAGGCGAGAAGGCCGCGACTCGCCGCATTGTAACTCAGGGGCGAATAGGGTTGCTACCGCGTCAAAAATACTCGAAATATTAAAGGTCGTGGATTTGGAATATATGTTTTCAACTATTACTGTATATTATAACTATTACTATGTGTATTTCAGTTAGTTGTACAGTTATAATAGTTATTACTATAACTATTATAAATATTACTATGTATATTTTAGTTAGTTGTATAGTTATAATAGTTACTATTATACTAGTTAGTTAATAGTTATTATTATAATTATTATAACTATTACTGTATATATTTTAGTAAGTTATATAGTTATAATAGCTATAGTGATAACTATTATAGTAATAATATTACTATAATAGTTATATTATTATATAGTAATAGTTATGGTAGTTATAGTAATATATAACTAATATAATAACTATTATACTAGTATTATTACTATAACTACTATAACTATTACTATATAATAATATAACTATTATAGTAATATTATTACTATTATCGTTATTATATTAGTTATATATTACTATAACTATTATAACTAACTAAAATATATATACATAGTAATAGTTATAATAGTTACTACTATAACTAGTATAACTATTACTATATACATATATTTTAGTTGGTTATATAATTATAATAGTTATTACTATAACTATTATAATTACTACTATATATATATATATATATATATATATTTTAGTTAGTTATATAGTTATAATAGTTATTATATCATAGTTAATAGTTATTATATTGTAATAGTTATTATTATAACTATTATAACTATCACTATATATATTTTCAACTATATTATTTTCATCTGTATTACTTTTACGTCGAGCCACGGGTATTTAACCCTTTTGGGGTTAAGCAAAGGTATCGAATCGGCGATCGAAAAATGTCGAGTCGCAATAACCGCGAAGAAGATGCTATGTCAACGGGTTAATTCGTCTCGATTATTTTTACGGCAAATCGTAGCCAGTAATTAATATCTCCCTAATTGATGCACAGATTGTCCACGAAAATGGACAATTTGGGAAGAGAAGATACGATTATTCGAGCCTTGCTTAACCTCGACACAACTTTGACATAACCTTGACTATATAAAAACGAACCGCAACACACGAATAATCGTATCTCCTCTTCCAAAAATTGTCTATTTTTCTGGACAATCTGAGTGTCAATCAGAGATTAATAAAATGTTCGGCGTTGCAGCCGAATCGGCGAAAACGCGGCTCGCCGCGAGCATTCCCGCGCCATTCTCAATTGAAAGCAAACGGTCTTAGATATCGTTGCGAATCCATTTCATCGCAGTTTTACGACGGAAGCCAGCTAAACCAGCCTCTCTGATCTCGCCGCGGCACGGCGTGCCGCGTGGAAGTGTCCCGAACGAAACCACAAATTGCATCCGGTCGTCGTCGTCGTCGTCGTCGTCGTCGCGCACCGTCGTGATACCGTCGTTTCTCGGTGACGCAACCTTCTCGCCGAGCACTCGGCTCTTTATCCGGCTCTATCTGAGAGCGATCTGTACGTCGAAAGTCCTGTCAAAATGACGAGATGTCCCGTTCGAAGGCAGCGAGGGGATCGTCGTCGACGACGACGACGACGACGACGCAATAAAACGTTTCGAGTTCCAACGGTCGTAAATCAAACGAGCAGGACGGACGGGGAGATTCGGGTGGATCCTCATTACGTGGTTAAATTATGCTCCGAGATCCGCGGTTCATTATTTCCCGAACGGAAATAGTTGGCGCGCGTGGCTGAGGGTCAATAACCATAGTCGCGGTTGCAGCGAGCGGGCGAGCCGCGCCTCGCCTCGCCGCGCGCGGTTTCGAGAGAAGATGCAGAATCTGGCAGGCGGTGTTGCATCGAATCGGGGGTGGTTATTTATAGAAACAGCTGTGGCCAGCCCACGTTTCGAGACCTCTCCCGTGACATTTGCAGAAAACCTCCCCCTCGTCATCGCGCTCGCGTAAACCCGGCCACGGTAATAACAGTTACGCTATCCGATAACACGCGCGGCTTCCTTTTTTTTCTCTCTCTCTCTCTATCTATCTATCGCTTTGTGCCCGCGCTGGGAGCAGGTCGTTCGACGACGAAGAGATTTTAATTTCTCGGAGCTTCTTCTTTTCGCTGCGCGATGTGCGATAATGTCTCCCTAATTGACGTCCAGATTGTTTCCCTAACTGACGCTTGGATCGCGCACGAAAATGGACAATTTAGGGAGAAGAGAGACGATTATTCGAGCTTCGCGACTCGTTTTTATAGTTACCGATTTTTAATAATTATAAGAACGAGCTGCAAAGCTCGAATAATCGTATCTCCTTTCCCACTCCAATATTTCGTTATGGTCGAGGCATTGAAGTAATGCCAAGTTAAGAGTTAGATCAACAGTTGACTGAAACGAGTACAGTGAATCTCTCTCTAATCGACGCTCAGATTGTAGTAGGCCTTCCTTCGCGATTATCATCTTCTACCCTCTCTCTATGCCTTCCAAAAAACGTTTGTGCCACGGAAAAACATTTGCTCTACTCGAACAATCGGTGCCGTACACTTGCTGCATCAACCGGAATGTTTCCGATGCATTTTCACCGAGTTTTCCGTGAAATTTAATAACCGCTCTTTGTTCCATGTTAGGGAGAATTGTTATAACTTTGCTATTTATCGACCGATCGGACCCAAAATTGATACTGCCGGAAAGAGGAATATCGCAGCTTCCAAACGCCGGTCTAAAAACATGGATAGCGCTATTAGTTACCGAGATATGGTCCGAGTCTCGAAACTTATTCGACGCACTGTGCAATGTCTCCCTAATTGACGCTCAGATTGTACGCGAAAATGGACAATTTGGGAAGAAGAGACACGATTATTCGAGCCTCTTGGCTCGTTTTTATAGATGTTGACGACTCGTAAATATAAAAACAAAGCTGCAAGAATCGAATAATCATATCTCCTCTCCCCAAATGGTCCCCAAATTCTGCACAATCTCAATGTCAATTAGAGAGACATTACTGTACGCCGCAATTTTTCCTCGCGGCTACGGGTCGATTAGCGCGTTCGACGCGGTCCCGATCGGTACTCTCATCGAATCTGTTTAGTTTCTCGGTAAGAGAAAGATCGCGTGTCGTTCGCGAAACGATAATCCCTCGTCGCTGAACTTAGGCCACTTTAGGTTACTCTGTCGCGCGCTATCCGACTTCGCGACGCGCCGGATTTCCGAGTGAAACTCGTGTCGCGGTTTCTTTCTAATTCTTGGTACATTCGTTTTGGCTTATCTGCATGGTATAAATATACAGTGTGTCCCAGAATTATTGTATTTAGGGGAACTGAGATGTTCATGAGATCATTTGAAACAACTTTTTCCTTTGCGAAAATGTTGTACGAGGCTTCGTTCACGAGTTATTAACGAAAAACGCTGACCAATGAGAGGCGGGATCAGCTGGCGCGTGGCCAGCCGAGCCAATGAACGGAACTGGACTCCGTGCGCTCGTTGGCTCGCTCCGCCTTGCGCTAGTCGGGCTCGCTTCTCATTGGTCAGTGTTTTTCGTTAATAACTCGTTAACGATGCCTCGGAGAACATTTTCGTAAAAGAGAAAGTTGCTTCAAATGATCTCAGGAACCCGTCAGTTCCCAGAAATACCATAATTTTGGGAAATCCTGTATATAGAATATATATAAAATAAGGGTTAAATAAGGCTTGAATATAATGCAACGGGATTCTAATCTCCTCCCGATGTCTTCGCTGTTCTCCGTTTTACTCGCCTATTATCCTCGTTAAAGCATAAAATCCGCAGCATAATACATATTTATAAATTCACGATGTCAAAAATTAATTTATAGCACAATTAATTTACAGCAATAATGCGTGGAAAACTATTTCTCGGTGTAAACGTATCTCGCACGCGGCATAAAATCGCCGCAGCTCCATAGCCGAAAGTCTCTTCCGACTGTTTGAAATTCCGTTTGAAATTCCTGAAATTCCGCTCGTTAATGATCGACGGGATCTTTCGATTCCGAATTCCGAGCTGCTCCTCCTGCCGGAATACAGGAAGGCGATCGATCCGGGTCGATTCGGAACTAGAGGCAACGCGGCGCGCCGTCCATAGAACTGATGAAATATTGAAAGAAATTCGTCATTGCTGATTGTCCAGTTCCCGATGGCCGAGCCGGACGGACCCGCTCTGTCTGCGGACGAGTGACAATAGAAGGATTCTTGAAATATTCATCGGAAATTGTGTTTCCGTCTTCGCCCGGCGTTCCTGGTCGCCGCTCTATACGTTCGGCCGCCGTTAGTCACTGTCGTTTTCATGATACAAAGATGTAGAACGATCAAACTGTCCCAGCAGAGATAGCGTATCATCGTCAGCTTCTTCTCCGTTTTTCACGGAATTTTTATGTCGCGAAACTTCGCGATTCGCGCGACAGTAACAATAATAATTGATAATATGGCAATCGAGAAC
This sequence comes from Megalopta genalis, assembly GCF_051020955.1. Taxonomy (NCBI): domain Eukaryota; kingdom Metazoa; phylum Arthropoda; class Insecta; order Hymenoptera; family Halictidae; genus Megalopta; species Megalopta genalis. The sequence goes on from NW_027476093.1 coordinate 1,893,340, forward strand.
GACGCATCCATGATTTCTCGCGCGAGCAGCGCGATCCTACGACCACCATAACAGCCATGGCGGGAGTTGTTCGCGACGAGCTCTCGTTGTCGACGGGTTCCGGCCAATTAGCGTTTTCCCGGCGAGACGATTTTTATTCTTTTAAATTAGAACCGCGACGGCGCGACGCGGTTATCCGGAACTGGTCGTCAAAGACGAATTCGGGTCGCAAGATCGTGAAATTAGGCAGTTTATTGAAGAATTGTTGAATATTTAGCAATATTTTCTGATGATGTTCTGATAATTATGTAATATAAGAATTGTTCAATTAAATGCAGCGATTTGCGTTTCGATGTCAATGTTGCTCGCGCAATCTCTTCTCGTAGCTCTGAATAATAGCTCTCAAAATTTAGCACAAACTCTGCTTATTTTATTGTTTATCTATTTATTCATATATTCTTCGACGGCAGGAAAGCATTAGTATACATTTACGTATTCTAAGTCGCTTCTTCGTTATACCTTGCAGGCTTTTCGACGAACATATTCTGTATATTTTATGATCTTTGCTTTTGAAGATTATGAAACTAGGCGAGTTGATATTCTGATAATTATGTATAAGAATTGTTCAATTAAATGCAGCGATTTGCATTTCGATGTCAATGTTGCTCGCGCAATCTCTTCTCGAAGCTCCGAATAATAATAGCTCCGAATAATAGCTCTCAAAATTTAGCGCAAACTCTGCTTATTTTATTGTGTATCTATTTATTCATATATTCTTCGACGGCAGGAAAGCATTAATATACATTTAAGTATCTATTTCTAAGTCGCTTCTTCATTTGCAGGCTTTTCAACGAACATATTCTGCATATAATATAAATATAACTGCATTTTCGATTCGCTAAAAGCATTAATTTGTTAATACAATTATCGCTCTTTTTGTCTGTCTTGTTTCTGTTCCACGAGAAACTTCTTCGGCGCTGAAACGAAGGAAGCCCCGTCGTTAATAAAAACACAGATAAAACTTGTCATCCGTCAGTCTGCGCGCCGTAGGATTAATTTCGCACCCTTTTAATTAGCTGAGAGAAACGCGCATTTGCATAAGGTCATTAATATCCATCAGAACGAGCGCGTTCGTCCTGTTTCACGCGTTTTTACGGTCCCATGCTCTCGCGTCTCCAGTGGCCGGGCTCCCGGACACGCGACTACGCAACGAAATTCGGCGAGATCTTATCCGCGTCGTCACCCTTTCCTTCCACGGGGTGGTCCCATCGCGGCTGTTTTATCGAACCTCGCCGTCGCGATTTTATCGAGCGTGACACGTTCGACTGTTCCGTTTATTCTATTCCCGGTGCACGCGGATAACGCGAAACTACCTGTTATGAAACGCCGCTGAATCGTGACCCCTTGCTTGAAACAATAACACAAATAATACAAGAGAGTAAAAATATGGATAGAGTTTACGAGAGCGTGTGTAAAAATTCGAACCGTATTTTCGAACATTGTTCTTTATAAATTCGTTCGCGCCGGACACCGTCGTGTAACAATTAATTGCTGTAAAACTAATTGAATGCTCGAATGCGAGTGCAATTTCGAAGCGAGAACGTACTGTTTCATATTGTGTACTTCAATTCGTTCATTGTCCCGTTTTATGGAACAGTAATTGTAGCAGTTCGAAAGAGTTTGAAACGCCTGTTCCAAAATGGGAACGTTGAATACAGAATGTTTCGTAATAGGTACATGCTCTCGTTCGAATGCGAGCACAATTTCGAAGCGAGAACGTACTGTTCCATATTGTGTACTTCAATTCGTTCATTGTCCCGTTTTATGGAACAGTAATTGTAGTAGTTCGAAGGCGTTTGAAAAGCCTGTTCCAAAATGGGAGCGTTGAATACGGCATGTTCCTTAATAGGTTCATGCTCTCGTGCTTCATTATTTTACTCGTATTATGCTTTATGGATATTAAATAATTATTTTTGGAAGTTCGTTACGCTATTTAAATACATCGATCTAGCAAACTAGGGGTGTACTAAAATTATGGTATTTTCAGGAAGCGAGAGGTTTCTGAGATTATTTGAAGCAACTTTTTCCTCAGCGAAAATGCTATTCGTCGCTTCGTTCACGAGTTATTAACGAAAGACGCTTGACCAATGAGAGGCGAGCTCGGCTGGCACAAGACTGCCTAGCGCGGCGGCCGAGCCAACGAGCGCATAGTGCCCGGTTCCGTTGATTGGCTCGGCCCTCTCGCGCCGTCTCGAGTTCGCCTCTCATTGGCCATCGTTTTTCGTCAATATCTCGTAAACGAAACCTCGTAGAACATTTTCGCTGAGGAAAAAGTTGCTTCAAATGACCTCAGGAACCCCTAATTTCCCGGAGAAATCATAATTTCGGGACACTTTGCATATATATTACTATTTGATAGATTAATGTTTCTGAATAACGCAATGAACTTTGGAAAATTTACTCAATATCTATAAAACACCCCTCATTTCCCCCTCATTTCTCAAGTACCATAACTTCGGGACACCCTGTACATTCTCATAATACTTTTAAACTGTAATAGCACCGATAGCAGTCTTAATACCCTCCGAAAAGCGTTCCATAATGAACGTACTTCAATCTTACCTCGGAACGCTCCGTGCGTTCCTCGATCGTTCGATTTTCCGCGACTCGATCGTCGATCTCTGGCCCCGCGTCGACTCGATCGAACGATAATGAGAATGCTGTTTACGACGCTGTTTCGTCGACACAATATGCGGCCGTGGCCGACGCAAACATTAGAGAGACTCCGCGAAAACCAGTTCTCCGATTCCGCGAGTTCTGGACGGCCGATCGCACGGAACGCGTTCGATAACGTCTCGCGGACGCGGCAGAAGGACCGGATAGAAAGATAGCGGCCCGACAAATCAGTCGGTTCGCCCGATTGTAAAAACTGGTCGCGGTAAAAACGGCGTGGCGCATCGGGCGCATCTTTTTATCGGTCATGTTCTCGTTTTGGTGTCGGCCGCGGATACGCGGTTTTCCAGTGATACGCGCCGGCGTGTCTCTCTATCGTCGGATTCGAATCGAGCTCGAGAGCCTCGGTCAGCTTCGAGGAATCGATTTCCGGCCGACGTTCTCCACGATTATTAAACCGTGATCCCGCGGCGAGAGAAGAAGAGAGAGAGAGAGAGAGAGAGAGAGAGAGGCACGCAACGTGCTCGTAATTATAATCGTCGAATAACGGTGGCGAGACGTGACCGACTTGCGCGGAGCTGCGCCGTGCCTTGTAAAACGTGTAACGAGCGGCCCGCCGGCTAACGATGTAATCAACGATGTAGTGTAGTTTCTGCGCGATTATGCCGGCAACGGAAGCCGTGCATCGGCCTGTCGCTCGATGTAAATAGAGCCGTCGGATGAGCCTGCCCTCGACAGGATCGCGCTGCCGCGGATCGATGGTTCGACGCTGGGTTCCCTCGATATTCGACGCATAGGCGTTGCTGCTCGTTGACTTTTTCGTTTTGCCGACATATCTGTCGGCAATTTACACGTAGTTTTTGCTTATTAAATAATGGCGAATTCATTTTGCACGGAATGGTAACGAAGCCGACGCTTATTCGGTTGCTTTCACGGTCTTCGACGCTGCATTTTTTACAGCAATATTTCTGGGAATCGCGAATTAAAGTCACGAGTCCTTGACGCTAGATTCACGGAACACGCCATTTTGATCTACGAGTCTATTGATTTTTTAACTACTTTTTTAATCTACGATCATTCGTATCGGTTATGCTTCTGCTTCAAAGATCGAGCAATCTCGTGATCATATTTAAGTTAAAAATCGAGAAAGCAATGTACAGTAATGTCTCCCTAACAGACGCTTAGATTGCGCAGAAAAGTGGACTCGCTTTTATAGTTACCGATTTTCAACAATCTCCTCTTCCCTAACTGTTCATTTTTGCGCAGAAACTCGGCGTCGAGTAAGAAGACATTACTGTAACTGGTTAAAGCCACGCGTTTTGTGTTTTCACGATGAAAGTGATTTCGATAAGATCGTAGTTTTCATTTCATTTCTTTTCACATGTTATAAACTTAGGCGCGTATTGCATACGCGTCCACGGTATAACAGCGACGTGTCTTGCACACACTTGATGCGTGTGAAAGTGCTGTTGACGATCGTTGGTGTTCGTTGCACGTAATCGAATTACTGATAACGAGATCCATAAAAAAACAATCCTTGCCATCGTTCAGCTTCATTAAGTCTAGAACGAGGCATTAGTTCCGATGCGTACGAATAAAATTCATAAAATTGACGTCATAAAAATGTATAATTTTTAGCCGATATTAACGAAATTGAATAATTTGTTATAATATATATTATTATTATTATATATGTAATATATATAATATAATTTGTTATTATATATATTATTATAATTATTTATATTATATATTTGTTATTATATATATTATTAATTACTAGACTGCGAAATCTTCTGGCAAAATGAAAAGTGCTTCGCGTTAGCAATGAACATTGCAAGAAACAGGGCTTGCATAAAAATGTGTTTCTCCTTTCAATAGCTTCGATACATTAACAATAAGACATGAAATTATTCGTTAACACGTACATTAACAAACAAATATTATAAATACTGTTTCGTCGAACCGCATCTGCCAATGCATTAACAATAATGCACACATGAATGATACATAACACATAACAAATAATACATGAAATTATTCGTTAACGCGTACATCAACAAATAAATATTGTAAATATTGTTTCGTCGAACTGCATCTCTGCCGTAAGCGCACGCAATTCGCAGTCGAATTGAGTCGCGTCCGTCGCGTGTTCCGCCGCGATAAAAGCACGGGACAGAGAAGTTCCGGCATTCGATTCTCGATTCTGCAGTTTCGGGTCACGATCGGCAACACGGTCGATCGGTTCCGGCGACGACGAAATCTCCGTCGAACAGAGCGAGAATCGCGGATCACGTAGATACACGTGGTCGCGTAGCGTAATCAATCGGTCGAGCGAGCGAGGCTCGCAACGTTTCCCCGAGACAAACATCTGCACCGCAGAATCCGATTTAACGGTGGCCGCGGACTGGAAACTCGGTGGACAGAATTTATTGGGTAATCAGATAGTCGCAGGAATCGATGGCCGGCTGCGCGCCGTGGCGCAACCTTGTTCCGCGCGATTTTTACCATTTTCCCCCCCGTTGCGCTCTGGTATCGCGATAACGTATCCGCTCAAGATCCGTTTCCACGCGGACCAATTACCCCGCGCGGAACAATCGCCAGGAGATTTCAGCGAGACGGCGGAGCCGAGAGAGTCGGAATTGCGAGCGGAGTTGCCCCGCAGGTGAGGAAAGAACAAAATGGCGCGCGAGCCTCGATCCTGTCCCCTGTTTCCACGCAAAAATCGACAGTTAGGGAAGAGGAGACACGATTATTCAAGCCTCGCGGCTCGTTTTTATAGCGGTCGAAAATCGGTAACTGTAATAAACGAGGTGCAAAGCTCTAAGAATTGCATCTTCTCTTTCAAAATTGTCCACGATCGAATCAATAATCGGATCTCCTATTCCCTAACTGTCCATTCTTGCGCAAATTGTTAGCGTCAATTAGGAAAAATTTACTGTAGATGTGGATACACGGAAAATTCTCTCTAACTGGCGCTAACAATCTGCGCAATGGACAGTTAGGGAAGAGGAGATCCGATTATTCGTGGCGACATACGATTTCGTGGCGGCGCGGCGTCGCGCGTTTTACGAGATTTCTGCGAAGCCCGCGAAGAAAACTGACCGATTTCGAGCGTGCAAAGTGAGACGGGAAATCCACGGCTTTCGTCCAATGTTACCTCCGAACGATCCTTCGCACTCTCGTGAAAGCACGACGCGTATTTACGACCGCGGCACCATCGAATAGGCACCGCCGATATTTCCTATAAGTATACAGTGTGCTCGGCGCAGTGTTACACGCGCATGTTGCAGAGGTTATATTTCTTTTTCTACTTCAGGAGACTTGTTTATCGTCTGTATATTTCAATCGTCGATGGCACGGCCACGTAAAAACGAACACGTTTCACCGGCTTCTATTCGTAAGCGAAACGTTTCTTCCGGAATAAAATGCCGAGTTGCCGGACTTCGTGGTACGGTAATGTCTCTCTAAGTGACGCTCAGATTGGGCAGAAGAATGGACAATTTGGAAAGAGGAGATGATAATTATTAGAGCCTTGTAGGTCGTTTCTTTTTTTATAGTTGTCGACGATTCGTCGTAATTATAAAAACGAACCGCGAGGCTATCGAATAATCGTGTCTCCGCTTCCTAAATTGTCCATTTTCGTACGATTTGCGTACGCGATGGCGACTAATTAATTCGGGATGAATTAGTGCAGGTGTTAGTAAGCATCGATGCTAAATAAATTATTCGTGCGAGCGATAATGTGTGAATATTGCGCATTTTTTCAATAGCCAGATAAAACGAAATATAAATATTTATGATAATACTAAAATTGTTTTTTCGGTAACGTTGCATCAGCTACAGTAATGTCTCCCTAATTGACGCTCAGATTGTCCACAAAAGTGAACGAATAATCGGATCTCCTCTTCCCTAACTGTCCATTTTTGCGCAGATTGTTAGCGCCAGTTAGGGAGAATTTTCTGTGTATCCACATCTCCGGTAAATTCTTCCTAATTGGCGCTAACAATCTGCGCAAAAATAGGCAGTTAGGGAATAGGAGATCCGATTATTGATTCGATCGTGGACAATTTTGAAAGAGAAGATGCATTTCTTAGAGCTTTGCACCTCGTTTATTACAGTTACCGATTTTCGACGGCTATAAAAACGAGCCGCAAGGCTCGAATAATCGTATCTCCTCTTCCCAAACTGTCCACTTTCGTGCACAATCCAAGCGTCAATTAGAGAGACATTACTGTACAAAACAATTGCGAAATGAAATAACTTAAAACATGAAATCTTCCGCACCCAGCTTATTCGCTAAATCTTTCGCCAACCGACGTTCACGTTGTTAAACATTTAGAACAATTTCTACGTTCTAAACACTACGAAAACGAAGAAAACAGTCGGACAAATTCCCTATCAGAGTGAATCGATTCTAAAGACCAGAATGTGTCGTTAGAAAAACAGACATCTACGCATTAAAATCTCGTTGGGAAAGATGCATCGAAACAAACAGAGCATATTTCGATTAAATAATTCGCTTTTGAAAAAAGATACGCAATTTTATATATTCAGTTAAAGATCCAACATTTCATACCCGCCAACGTAATCGCATTGTTCGCGATTTCGGGCAAATTCGCCGCTGTATAGGCAAAAGCAAGAACAAGAGAGTCGATGTAATAGCGACGGAGAGACAGAGAGAGAGAGAGAGAGAGAGAGAGAGAGAGAGAGAGAAACGCGCGGCCCAAACGCAACGAGATCGAAAATTCGAGGGTGCTCGCCCGATTGGCAACAGAGAAAGACAATGAGCATCGAGTGCGCGTGCTACGCGAAAGGAACGAAGACGGAAAACCTTGGTGATCGCGGAGGGCGGGGGAGGGGGGGGGGTTGCAGGCAGATTGAGCGCTGGTAGCAAGCATGTGAGTCACGTGGAGCGCCCTTTGTACGTAAGTGCAACGCAACTTGTTACAGTATATGTAACCGTCAACCCTGTTCCCGCGCGCTCTCCTATGCCGTCTTTCGAATGTGTTCGTCGGTGTGACGAGAACGATATGTGTGTGTTCGTGCGTGTGCACCGGGACAGTCTCGCGAGATGCAGTGAACGCTGAACTGCACAAAGAACCCCTCTCAAGGCCGCCGAAGCCGCAAACACACAAGCGCAAAACGTGCATGAAACTCGCTGCACGTGCGCGCGTAAATACTCGCGGCGTGTTGCACGGATACGGGCAAAGCGCGAGCGCGAGCGCGAATACGCTACGCTCCCCGATGCAGTCGAGTGCAGCGCGGTTTTTATCGCGCTTTTGCCATTTTTTTCTGGAACAATAGAAGCGACAGCGCTAAACCGAACTACGCCGTCGTTCCGATGAAAGATAGATCGGCTGTCCCAGATTCGTTCTCTCCGATCGAGCGATCGACGACTGAACGCGCGAATCATGTTTACCGTGATTAGGAAGCTCTCAGGTGTGGGAACGAAGCCAAAGTAAGCTTTCGCGAGCTTTTCTGCGAGCTTCGTCTAACGAATTTATAAAGTTCGTTTCACGGTGTCGGTGTGTGTTTAGTGTCGAGATATTTTATACAATGTTATTCGAGCATTCGTGGAAGTCGCAAATTTGACGGATCGAATTTCTCGACGAGTCACAAATGATTCGTAAGAAACGAAAGAAAGTATTGATAAATAATATATAAGTTGCCATAATAAATCGTGTACATTTTAAAATATTAAATGTTTGTTTTATCGAGGTCTGTCCCTATCACAAAAAAAAGAAACGATGAAACACCTGCGTATGGATAATGTTCAGGGTTTAATTAACCCCATATAATTCATGGCGACACATTTGTTCATTTGGTTCGCGGGAGGTTATGTCATAACCTTGACATAACCTAATTTTCTAAGTATAATCTTGCATCGTTTGCGTATTGATCAAGATAAAAGATTATATCGTACTAAAAAAGCAAAACTTGTCAGATGCGATTATTGAAGATAATTAGCACGTTGACTTCGGTACAATTGTAAATTTACACGTGCCATTGCAATCTTCGGGAGTACAGTAACTTCTCCCTAAAGCTTCTGCGCAAAAATAGACAGTTAGGGAAGAGGAGATCCGATTATTCGAGCCTTGCGGCGGCTCGTTTTTATAGCAGTCGACAATCGGTAAATATAATAAACGAGGTGCAAAGCTCTAATAATTGCATCTCCTCTACCCAAAGTGTCCATTTTAGTGGGCAATCTGAGCGTCAGTTAGGGAGAATTTTCTGTGTATCCGCATCTACAGTAAATTCTCTGTAATTGGCGCTGAGATTTTGCGCAAAAATGGACAGTTAGAGAAGAGAAGATCCGATTATTCGAGCCTTGCGGCTCGTTTTGATAGTATTGTTAACAATTCGTAACTATAATAAGCGAGGTACAAAGCTCTAATAATTGCATCACCTCTTCCCAAAGTGTCCATTTTAGTGGGCAATCTGAGCGTCAGTTAGGGAGAATTTTCTGTGTATCCATATCTACAATAAACTCTCTCTCCAATTGGCGCTGAGATTCTACGCAAAATTGAACAGTTAGGGAAGAGGAGATACGATTATTCGAGTCTTGCGGCTCGTTTTGATAGCATTGTTAACAATTCGTAACTATAATAAGCAAGGTTCAAGGCTCTAATAATTGCATCTCCTCTTCCCAAAGTGTCCATTTTAGTGGACAATCTGTGAGCGTCAGTTAGGGAGAATTTTCTCTAAATTCTTGGGTAAATTCTCTCTAATTGGCGCTGAGGTTGTGCACGAAAATGGACAGTTAGAGAATAGGAGACCGATTATTCGAGCCTTGCGGCTCGTTTTGATAGTATTCTTGACACTTCCTAACTATAATAAGCAAGGTTCAAAGCTCTAATAATTGCATCTCCTCTTCCCAAAGTGTCCATCTTAGTGGACAATCTGCGCGTCAGTAAGGGAGACATTACTGTAGCATTTTGAACGACGGCAGAAAATTTCTCGCAACATCCTTACTGAAAGAGAAGTTTAGCTGAAAACATATCGATGAACCAACCGGATGCTTCTTATGTTATTATTCGTTAAATCACTAACACGAAGTGTCAAAATGAAAAGGGGCCAGTTTCGCGGCACCTGTTGTCGTCTCTCGATCGTTCTCTATGTGGAAGGAGAGCAGAAGCAGCAGCAGCAGCCACTTGGTCCGCTTCGAATGGAGGGTAAAGGCCGCGCGGAGCGGCGCGCGCGCTCTGTTCCTATAAAAGCCATCGTTCCCGAGCAAAAAGTGCGCCGCGCACGTGGCCAACACCCGCATGTTCTGTTCGCGGTGCCGTGGGTGCACTTCGGCTGCGTGCACCCGAGCGAAGTTATGCTCGGCACCGTCGAAAGACGAGACCGGGAACGAGCTGTATCAGAGTAGAGAGGAGAGAGAGAGAGAGGGGGGGAGAGTTACGGGTTTAGGAACCGGGAAGAGTGCGAGGGCGAAAACAAGTGTACGGCTCTAGGGTGGCGGAGGGGGGAGGGGCGAGTATACAAAGAACGAGAAGCTCGGTGGAAAGAGTTGAAGAGGGAGAGGGCCAGAGACAAAAGGAGAAGAGAAACGTTTAAAGGAGATAAAAAGTCTGCGAAGACGCACGACGAAGAAAGGAACAGGCGGGGGAGGGAGGGAAGAAATAGTGCTCCATGGGGATAGAGCATGATGGCGTGAAACGGGGGGAAAGGGGGGGGGCAATTATTTGCACAATAGCGAATTCGGCTGAAATCGTGGTTATTAGTAATAGTAATAGTATTATGATAATAGTAATAGTATTATAATAATAGTAATAGTAATATAATAGTTTCAGATTCTATGCAAGGAAATTTATTTATGCACGAGCAGAGCATGATTTTTCATTGAAACTAATTTTTAATAGTTATACTAGCTATTTGTCTTGAAGTTATACTGACAAGGAAACGTATCGAAGTTACATAAGCTAATTTTGATGAGATTCGTGCGATATACAGTCCTTCGAAATGTATTTGATTTCAATTATAACTAAATATAATTCAATTATTATTATATTTCAATTATAACTAAATATATAATCAATTATATTATAGTGATTTTTATTCTTGTCGGCAACAATCCACTTTGGAGGGGTGAAAGTCAGGGGTTAAAATCACAATTATTAATAATATTATATATATATTATATATTATTATTATTATTATTATTATTATTATTATATAATATATTATATAATATTAATAATATTTGATTTTAATTACAAGTCAAGGGTTAAAATCACAATTTTTGAGGAACACTCGAAAACCGAGGTATCGAAAAGAAGTTGAATCTCTTTTTAAATCGCGTGTTTTTGAATGGGGAATTCGGGACACGCGACAAAGGCTTGTAAAGAATTACTTGTTTAAACAATATGTTAAAAATTACTTTGCTTTTGTTTTATTCGAGTAATTTAACCTTGCAGCGCGTTTTTATAGTTGTCGACAATCGATAACCGTAAAAAAACGAGCCACAAGGCTCGAACGTAATTCCAACACCAAAACAAAATTAAAATTTGAAAAATCTTTAAAACCATAAACTGTTGTACAAGTCACAAAAATAAAAATAGAGACAGCGTGTGTCTTAAAAAATCATTCTAGATTTCCAGTTGAAACGCCTTCGAGTGCAAAGGGTTAAAGAGTTATCTGCGAAACGCTGAAATGCCGGCGGTCCACAGCATAAAACAGAGTCTCGCCAGAGTCTCGCCGTTTATCGCGGCAGTTAGGCTCGCGCAGCGCAGGCGAGCCGCGCACATGTGTGCAGCTTGATTAGGGTGGTAATTAGTCTGGCCGATGATTGTATAAATTTCTTTCGGTGAAGGTCTGTTCTCACGCGGGCGGCGTGGCGCGACTCGGCTCGGCTCCGCGCGGCTCCGCGCGGGTAAGTGACATTTCGCGAGGAAAAGCGGCGGTAGAAAGCGCGAGTTGCGTCGAGGGGCGTCGCGATATCTTCGGATAAGCAGAGGCAGGCTGTTTTGCAAGCGCGGTGAAAAGCGGCGACCGCTGCTTGCTGCTATCCGCGCGGCGTCTCGCTTCTACTCGCGGCGATTTCGCGATGCACGCGCATCGCCGATCGAAGCGAGTAGGCGACGATCCGCGCGCGGCGTCTCGCTTCTACTCGCGCGGATTTCGCGATGCATGTGCATCGCCGATCGAAGCGCGCGGCTCGATGCGCACGCGCTCGCTCGAGTTGCACAAGTGAAAGAGGCCTCGGAGCGCCGCTTGTGCGCCTCCGCGGGGACGTGTTTACTCGAAATGTCAAGGATGCAACCGCGTGCACTCGGCGAGCCGAGCCACCGGAGACAATGACGGCCCCAGGCACCGGGAATTGTTATTTTGTCACGGATCGGCTTCGATCGCCGCGGACGCGGACAGCCCACGAGAGAGCAAACGCTCGCGCGGATATCTTCTTCTTCTTCTCTCCGCGTTCATCCTTTGTGTCCCGCGATCGCCAAGGGATAATAATATTTTCTTTTTCTGTTAAATTAGTTTCGCGAAAGTTAAATTGGCATCGCGGATGCAACACTTGCAGCGCTCGCGATTTTATCAATCTCTGCCGTTTCGTTATCGCCGGAGTGCTTTTGTTGGTTTCTTATCTTCGCGGATGAGTTCTTCGCGCGCTTATCGCTGTTCATCGTGAGTTATGCTACTATGTATTGACTATTTATAGAAATCTATTTTAATCGTCCATGTGTCAATTTTGAGGAAAACAACGCGTTCGGTGAGAATGGTTTTCGATTGATTTTTAAGAGCACGCGCTGCGCTCGGACTCGATCGAAATCGAAGGAAATGTCTGAAGGCGAGATTGAAGGTGTTATTAAACTCTTTGTAATCGGAGCTGTTCGAATTCGAAATCGAAAACATGATTTCTGATCTACAGTATTTCTATTTTGTACAATTTATTGCGATTTATGCGTATGAAATTGAGCCTGTTGGCAAGTACAATGCAATTTTAATAGCTTTTTTAAAATATAAACGAGTCTGATGCGTCAATTAGGGAGAGTTCACTGTACAGTAATGTCTCTCTTATTGACGCTTAGATCGCGCACAAATATGGACAATTTGGGGAGAGGCACAGATACGATTATTCCAGCCTCGTGGCTTTGTTTTTATAATTACGAATCGTCAACAACTATAAAAGCGAGCCAAAAAGCTCGAACAATCGTGTCACTTCTTCCCAAATTGTCCATTTTCGCGTACAATCTGAGCGTCAATTAGGGAGACATTACACAGTGCGTCGAATAAGTTTCGAAACTCGGACCATATCTCGGTAACTAATAGCGTCATCTATGTTTTTAGACCGACGTTTGAAAGCTGCGACATTTCTCTTTCCGGCAGTATCAATTTTGGGTCCGATCGGTCGATAAATAGCAAAGTTATAACAGTTCTCCCTAACATGGAACAAAGAGCGGTTATTAAATTTCACGGAAAACTCGGTAAAAATGCATCGGAAACATTCCGGTTGATGCAGCAAGTGTACGGCACCGATTGTTCAAGTAGAGCAAATGTTTTTCCGTGGCACAAACGTTTTTTGGAAGGCAGATAGAGAGGGTAGAAGATGATAATCGCGAAGGAAGGCCTACTACAATCTGAGCATCGATTAAAGAGAGATTCACTGTACTCGTTTCAGTCATCTGTTGATCTAACTCTTAACTTGGCATTACTTCAATGCCTCGACCATAACAAAATATTGGAGTGAGAAGAGGAGATACGATTATTCGAGTCTTGCAGCTTGTTTTTATAATCATTGACAATTTATAACTATAAAAACGAACCGCAAGGCTCGAATAATCGTATCTCCTCTTCCCAAATTGTCCAGTTTTGTGAGCGTCCGTTAGGGAGACATTACTGTAATACCATAACGAGTGGCCAAAAGTTTCAGAACAACGTCAAATTGCGAACACTATCATCATCGACGAATAAATCGATCGACGTAAGAAGTTCTGCTTAACTTGATTCAAAAATCAATCTGGTCGTCAATTAGGGATACAATACCGTACCGCGCCAGCGAATTCGTACATTTTTATTCCACAATGCCGCGTTTCAGGCGCAACATTTCCGTTCACTCAACAAATTCGTCTATTCTCTCGTACTCTTAGTTCAACGATCGTTAAAAACCGAGCAAGAACACCGTGGAACAGCAATTTCACGAAATTGGCAGTTCCTCGTAATTTCTGATTTTCCTTCGATTTAACAATAGCTCGAGGAGAGAAACGCGCGGCGGCAATGCGAGCAAGCAAGCTAGCAAGCAAGCAACAACCTGCTCGATCGAAATGGAAGCAACAGGAGTTCGACCGCGGCAAAATAGAGGTTCACCTTCACCGATCGCGCGATATTCGATTTATCTCCACTAATCAAAGTCTTTCTCCTGCGAGCAGTATATCTTTGAAAAACTGCAACGCTGTAGGCGCGCGCGCGAGTGTGCGGTGCGCGAAGAATGATTGCAAACTTTCACCCGTACAGAAAACTCTGCGAGCGCCTTGGCCCGCAGAGAAAATGTTATTAACGTGTAATACAAATGTTACCGATTTTCTTCGCCTGGTAATTTCTTACGCGTGCTCTGACGAAATCCCGCGACACGCGATACCCCGCGCGATGAACGTGCGCGCCCGAAAGATTACCGCGAGCGTCTCTAAAGAGCAAGTTCGCCGCGATTCATCGTCGTTTGCGATCGCTCCGAGCGATCGTTTCTCTCTCTCTCTCTCTCTCTCTCTCTCTCTCTCTCTCTCTCTCTCTCTTTCGTGGCAAGAGAAGAGGGTAAAAAAATCAGCCGCGAATGCACGGCGCGTTCGAGGGCCGCGCGGATCGACGAAATACGTGTCCGCGTCCGCGCGATTCGCATCGAGCGTATCTGGATTCGCCATCGATAATTAATCGCCGCGGAGAGGCCGCGGCTCGACGCGTTGCGTCACACGAACGCACACAATAGAAACGCAATGATCTACGCACACGCCGCCTCGCGTATAAGGCTTAATGCCACCGGATTAGACAACGGCCTCTCTCGGCCGCCCTGTTAATGGCAACGAGCGACATTGTTGGCTAATGATCGTCGGGAAAATTCGCGGGCCGGCCCCGGACAGACTTCGTCCCGCGGTTGCGACACGTATCGAACGCGAAACGACACGCGAGTGCTCCCGGCACGCGGCGAGTCACGCGTTTCTTTCCCGACTCGAGGCGATTTTTTGCGACAGTTCGAGTTGTTCGCGAATCACGCGGCGTATCGAGCGCGTTCCTCCGCGATGATAACGAGTGTCAACGGTCTGATTGAACCGCGTCCGGTATCTAGGCGGACAAGGCGAACGTTTTGACGCGTCGACGAGCCGAGACAGACTGTCTGTCTCGCCGCGGAACGACGGAGCGGACGCTTTTATCTGTCGCGGCGTTTTTTTATTCGATAAGAAGCGAGAGGTGCCGCGTCTTGCGAATGCAACGCGTTTTATTGCGACCACGTGGAACAACAACTGCGAAATTTAGACCGAAAACTGGGCAGAAATTGGTTTGAGTGGCCGCGACGGTCGCTTTTGCGCTATTTTTTATAGCTGAATCCCCCCTTGTCCCCCTGCAGATTGTATTAAATCAGATGCGATTAAATTTTAATGCTAACGATAATTGTGTATTGGGTCGTTCGGAAAGTTGTATCGCTTTTCAAGAAAGCTCTTGAGCTAGTATTTTGTTAATAATAAACGGAACCTTTGCGGGCGTAAGATTTGAAAAATGATAGGAAAATGTTGAACGGCTTCTTTTTACTCGAATCGTTAAATAGTATTTAACTTATCGTTAAATAATATTAATTTAATATAATTATTTAATATAATTTAATATAATTATTAAGTCTTAAGTTTAATATAATTATTAATTATTATGATTAATAATATTAATCGTTAAATAGTATTTAACGATTCTAGTATTTTGTTAATAATAAATGGAACCTTTGCGAGCGTAAGATTTGAAAAATGCTGGGAAAATGTCGAACAGTTTCTTTTTACTCTAATCGTTAAAAAATCGTCGCTCGTTTTCTCGTGTAAGAAGGAAATAAGGTCTCGAACGAGCCAATATTTTGTGAAGAAATTGCGAATTTATCGATAAATGCGATTTTACGATTTTCGTAAAAGATAGCTAATTATTTCGAGTAATCCTTTGATATTTTTATTCTGGATTCACTCGACGCAGGAATATATGAGAAACTTTGTATACGAAACGAAACAAGGCGAAAGTAAAACTGCTGCTGTAAAGCTACGCTAATCATCTATAAACAAAGCTGTGCTAAACTAAGCTTTGTGCTGTGACAAGTAAACTGCGGATTTGATGCGTTCATGACAAAAATGAATAGGTCGAAAAAATGACGAAAATGATAAAAATGAAACTGCAGAAAGGAACAGAAAAATGTAAGGATATTAATACATTACGTTACTAAATAAAATACGTTAGGATGTTACAAGGATATTAATACATTACATTAAAATCACTATATTAAGTAATACATTACATTGAAATTAATTACATTACATTATCTTCAACTTATTACAATTATCGAAAGATACAATCTATTCTCAGAAAACCTATGTTTCTTACAATTAACTTGGACAATTTTAATCAGTTCAGTCATAAGCACAGAAGCTCTTATGCTTCTCACAATCAATTTGAACAATTTTAATCAGTTCAGTCATAAGCACAGAAGCTCTTATGTTTCTTACAATAAACTTGAACAATTTTAACCAGTTCAGTCATAAGCACAGAAGCTCTTATGCTTCTTACAATCAACTTGAACAATTTTAATCAGTTCAGTCATAAGCACAGAAGCTCATCAAAGCACCAAACAACGAATTAATAGCAATTACACTCCCTGGCATTTTTCAATCTTATGTCATCAAAGACCCATGATCCTCGATCGCGTTAACAAAGTATCTCTTCGATCCCGAGAGTTCGCAATAACCTCGACAAATTCTTTGTTCCGTCGAACAGATCGATTGCCGCGGCGAGCCGGCGACGGTTTCGGATCCCGAGAACATCCGGTGGTCCTGGTCGACTCGGACCTATCCCGTCTCCCGCTGCCGGACCTGGTGTTGTCTGCGGTCGAGCAGGTCGAGCAGCTTCCGGCCGCGACGCCCCAGGTGACTGTGTCCGCGCCGAGCAGCCCGACGAGGGACGCTGCCTTCCAGTTTCCGGAGTGCAGCAACGACGAGGCACCGGTGCCTAGCCCGAGGCCACGGCCGCGAAGACGCAGGCTCGTCTCGGAGGGCAGCGGAGCCGTGAAGAAGGGGCCCGTCGGCGAGCCGATCTGCAACAGTTGCTGCGGCCACTTCGGCCAGGCCTTCAACGAGAGCCAGTGGGCGAGCGTGGGTGCCAACCTCAGGAACATCGCCGACGACTTCCACGCATCCAAGACCAAGGTCAGTGCACGATTTTTTAACGAATGTGGAATTTATCGTAACGGCGCTCTTTGAAAATGACGACACGGATTTTTACTCTTTGTTTGTTGGTATACTTGTAGGAACTGTACTAATAGGTAACGCGCGCAGTGATTTGTTGGCGTGTTATTTAGATGTAGAGAGTGTTCGAAAATAATTGGTCAATATTTGTGTGGTACAGAGGGTGCATTGTACTGAGTAAAAAAGAGTTAGGAAACGTAGGTCGAATGGTGAGAAGGGTGTTTTTGAGATATTAACATTTTTGTTTATGTGTATTATTTTTATATATGAATTGTCGGGTCACTCAGTTTTTAATTTACGATTATTCGTGTCGTAAAGATACATTTATGAGTTGTTTGTTCGATTTATATTTTATTTATGGCAATCAGAATAAAGGGCTTATTGATATTTGTATAAACTGATGTAAAACAGCTGTTTTTTAGGCTTTGTAAAGACATAATATCTTTTTTCAAGTTGAATATTGAATATTGAACATTTCAAATTGAATATTGAATATTGAATGTTTCAAATTGAACATTGAATATTGAATTTATCAAATTGAATATTGGATATTGAATGCTTCAAATTGAATATTGAATATTGAATGTTTAAAATCGAATATTGAATATTGAACTTTTCAAATTGAATATTGAACTTTTCAAATTGAATATTGAACTTTTCAAATTGAATATTGAATTATTCAAATTGAATATCGAATATTGGATTTCTCGTATTGAATATCGAATATTGAATTTTTCAAATTGAATATTGAATATTGAATAATGACAGAATATCTTTATTTTTACAATACCTTTTTTTAAAATTTTGCTATTAGAACGACAAAAAGCTCACATTATTCAATATTTTCATCAGTCTATAACGTAAATTTAAACAATACGTTTCGTAAATCTCGATAACTTATATACATACTAGAAATTCATTAAAAAAAACAGGAATTTTTTATTCTTTCTTTCATCCCAAAAATTTTAATATAAAATAAAAATTCGTAACTGTACCAAATTAGTGTCTACAATATCTAAAAAAATACATATCATTTCGTCTACTTTTAGAAAAGTTATTCTGCTATAAAAGTTGCCCGAACATTAACGAGAATCACTGTACATCGTATGTCAGAGTCACTTCAATTTTCTAACAACTGACATTCAACAAATTAGCAATGCTATCGATACCAAAAAATTCGACTACACAATTTAAACATTCTATAACATCGTTCCCCCTGTTATAACTCGATATCTCGCTTCCAAGTATATCGAATTAATTATTAATTTCATTCTTGTCGCGACAATGTCACCTTTTCGAAAAAGAAATGTGCAATATTTTGAACCAGCGTGACACAGCTGAGGATTTCAACGATTTTCTTCGATCAAACTTTTCGACATCAAGCTAATAAATTACTAATTATTAAGTAAGAAAATCAGTAATTAAGAAACCAGATTAAAACGCCTCGTTCCACAAAATCGAGTGAAATCCGAAATCTGTTCGCATTTAACGTGCTCGCAATCTACACTTACACAACTATTGGGTTGGCAACTAAGTAATTGCCGATTTCAGTTATAGATCTCTCTCACTCCCATTTTTATGATATCCGTAAATGTTATATTATAAAATTATTATTATTATTATTATTATGTTATTTTTTATTATCCGTGAATGTTAGCAACTGGACAAATTGAATGCAGCGGTCAAAGAAAAGCGAGCAGAATTAGTCAATCGTAAAGGTGTCATTTTCCAGCAGGACAATGCTAGGCCGCACACGTCTTTGTCCACTCGGCAAAAATTCATGGATATTGGTTGGGAATTGATGTTACACCCACCATATAGCCCTGATCTCGCGCCATCGGATTACCACTTGTTTCGATCCCTGGACAACTCCCTTCGTGGTAAAACTTTTAATGATGACGACGCTGTAAAATCTCACTTAACTCAGTTTTTGGCCGAAAAGGATCAGACTTTCTACGAACGTGGAATTTTCAAGTTGTCAGAGAGATGGCAAAAGGTCGTCGAACAAAATGGAAAACACATTACTGATTATACTTCATTCCAAGTAAAAAAAAATTTTTTATTTCATTGAACAAATCGGCAATTACTTAGTTGCCAACCCAATATATTTTTAATTAGAACAACGATTCTACTTTTCACAATGTACAGTCTCATACCAACTATAATACCGAACAGAGCTCACTACCATAACCGCGCGGGGCACACAAGTGTCGTCAATTTACAGCGACATGAAAAGCAGTATTAAAAATCCGGTGAACCGCGCGCGCATTTCGGTGGGGGCCGCGTAAAATCCAGTAAATAGAGAATGACTTCGTTTCCGCGTACCCTTCGTCGAGTTCCACCGTAAAACCGCCCCGCGAACGAGGATCGCGCGGCGTTACATTTTTCAGGCCGCGTTTTTTTCGAGCCTTCGCTTGTCTCGCAAAGTGTTTACGACGCGAGGAGGTGCACAGGTGTAAGGCGCGCGGCGTAAAAATAATTGCGCGGAGCATGCTCGCTTCGCAATTCCGGCGGTCCACCCCCCGCCTCGTCCCCCCTTTTATTCGTCGTAAAGCCGCCCTTGCGCCGCCGCGGTTGTTATAAAACCCGGCCGAAACACGCAGATGCTCGAACCGCTCGCCCCGCGCGGCGCGAAGTCGTCGTTTCGCGCCTTTAATTTCTAAATTAATTTCGCACCGGGCGAACGCGGAATTCCGGAGTTTGCCAGCTTTTTCGGGGAACATTCCGGGGATATTTGCTTTGGCAGAGAGAGAGAGAGGCTCGTATTTCACGCGGAGTCGTCGGACCGATCGAAAATTCCGTCGTATCTGTTCGCAGCCAATTCCGGAAAATCGATCTCGCCGGAAGACTCTGCCCACCCCCGTTCACCCCCCGCCCCCTAGAGCTGCGATACCGACGATTTAATGGTCTCACGAATGATTCAGTATCTCTCGTTTCGTGGCACCGTGTGCGGAGCCATGTTTCTCTCTCTCTCTCTCTCTCTCTCTCTCTCTCTCTCTCTCTCTCTATCGGCGCGGAAAGAGAGAAATTGGCGGCTGGAGTGGGTCAGCAGCCGGCGCCATAAACGCGAATTTAGTTATATCGGCGGCAGCGTCGTTGTCCCACGGGCGCAATAAATATCCGCTCGCCACCGTTAAGACGTCTAGTATCGCTCCCACTGTGTGCACGGCCCCCTTCGTGCCCCTTGGCCGGCCACTTCATCACGCTGGCTGGCCCCCCTTTCCCCCCACCCGCTCGCGATCACGAGGAACGCGCTCGCGATCAAATATGGATCGGCCTGGCGAAACGATGCGCTACTGATTTTACGACGCGAGCGCGCGTTCTCCGTTGTTGTTGCCGGAATGCATCGGGAACCGTGGATTGGAGACGGGGTTTGGAGCAGGGGGGACGAGGAATAGGAACGTCGACGGAGAGGGAATGCTTGATTTTATGGGCGGATTCTATCTACGTGCCGACGAGACTGCGATCCGTTGCGTCGGTATACATAAATGGATTACGAAAATGTTGATGACAGAGGAGAGATGGAAGGATAGAGGGTCGTTTAATGGAGGTTGGCGATGTCAGGTGCGATCGGAAAGTATGTGTGATTAATTTATCGTGGAAGGAACGCCCGGGATATGGTAAATTCGCTCCAATTGACGCTTAGATTGTGCACGAAAATGGAGAATTTGGGAAGAGGAGATGCGATTGTTCGAGCCTTGGGGCTTTGTTTTTATAGTTATCGATTGTCGACGATTATAGAAACAAGGTTACAAAGTTGGAATAATGGTATCTCCTTTTTCCAAATTGTCCACTTTTGTGGACAATCTAAGCGTCAATTAGAGAGATATGTTTCTGCATCAGAGCTGATTTCGTTGCCTTCGAAATAAGTCACGTCGAAAGCGGTACAGTAAATTCTCTCAAATTGTTCCTCAGCCCTAACTAACACTCAGATTGTCTCCCTAATTGACGCTGACATTCTGTAGAAAAATTGACGATTTGGGAAGACGAGATACGATTGTTCGAGCCTTGGGGCTTTGTTTTTATGGTTATCGATTGACAATGATTATAGAAATAAGGTGCAAAGTTCGAATAATGGTATCTCCTTTTTCCAAATTGTCCACTTTCGTGGACAATCTAAGCGTCAATTAGAGAGATATTACTGTACCTGTTTATGCATCAGAACTGATTTCGTTGACTTCGAAATAAGTCACGTCGAAAGCGGTACGGTAAATTTTCTCAGATTGTCTCCCTAACTGACGCTCAGATTGTCCACAAAAATGGACAATTTAGGAAGAGGAGATACGATTATTCGAGCCCTGCAGCTCGTTCTTATAATTGTTGACAGTCGGTAACTATAAAAACGAATTGTAAGGAATCGGATCGTAACGAATTGTAAGGATCGAACAATCGTATCTCCTCTTCCCAAACTGTACACTTTCTGCACAATCTGAGCGCCAGTTAGGGAGACACTACCGTATTTTCTTTGTACAGTAATGTCTACCTAATTGACGCTATTAGGGAGACATTACTGTACAAGGAAAATACAATAATGTCTCCCTAACTGGCGCTCAGATTGTGCACAAAACAATTGAGGACAATTATGGAGACAATTTGGGAAGAGGAGATACGATTATTCGCGCCTTTTAGCGCGTTTTTATAGTTGTTGGCGATCGATAACCATAAAAAACGAACCGCAAGACTCAAATTAATCGTGTCTCCTCTCCCAAAATTGTCCATTTTCATGGACATTCTGAGCGTCAATTAGAGAGACATTACAGTAATTCGTTCTGGCATAGTTTCTACTAATTTTCTGCAATAACCCACAGATATTTGTTCCCACTGTTCTTGAATTGTATTATGCAAATCTGTGATTGAAGTTGCTTGGGAATCATATAAATTCCAAAAAAGTCGTCTTTCTAGTAAACCCCATACATTCTCTATGGGATCGAGGTCCGGGCTCGTCGCCGGGCCAATCCAGAACAGAGAATTTGTTCAGTAACGAGCCAATATTTTTACACTTTTAACAGTGTGCTTAGGATCTCGGTCATGCATGGAAATTACATTTTTTTCTTCAAAAGACATACAGTAATGTCTCCCTAATTGACGCTCAGATTGTCCACGAAAATTGCCAGAAATTCGCGAACATCCAACTGTTTTATCCTGCCCGAGGAAATACAGTAATGTCTCTCTAATTGACGCTCAGATTGTCCACGAAAATGGACAATATTGGAAGAGCAGATACGATTATTCCGAGGCTTGTAGCTCGTTTCTTATAGTCGTTGCCAATTCTTCACCATAAAAAACGAACTTCAAGGCTCGAATAATCGTATCTCCACTTTCCAAATTGTCCATTTTTGCGAGCGTCAGTTAGGGAGACAATCCGAGCGTCAGTTAGGGAGACATTACTGTAATACTATAACGAGTGGCAAAAAGTTTCGGAACAACGTCAAATTGCGAACACTATCGACGAATAAATCGACCGACGTAAGAAGTTCCGCTTAACTTGATTCAAAAACAATCTAAGCGTCAATTAGGGAGACAAAACTGTACTCGGCGAGCTAGTCGCAATCCCACGTGGAATAGCTGACTTTCGCGCCGAAGCCGCGGCCTCCCTTCGCGCGTTTCTCTTAATTAGCGACGGGTTGCCCTTAATTAACGATTACCTATGATCACCACGAAAAAAATGCCTGTCCAAAGCCAATATTATATTCTCTCTCCAAGCCATTCCTTTTAAGAAACAATTGCACAGCCCGAGAAAAAAGAAACAATAACATCGCCGGATACGCGTCCAAGTACAAACGCGTTGCGCTAACGATCTCTTCGCCATAAGATTCAACGCACCGGTAATAGACACTTAACCAGCAGAGAAACCGAACTAATCCCCGCCTCGATCGGTCGCAACGGTATCTCTGGTCGGGTCGCAGCGGTAAGGACCGTAGTTTCTCCGAGGAGACGATTATTACGGTCGGTCGTTCTTTTCACCGCGCGTCGACGACGACAAAAGCGCGGAGGAGAGCCCTTCCACGGTTTTACGAGATTCCCCGTGATTTGCCGTGATGGCCGATTGAAAGAAAGAAGCCGAACGAGCCGCGCCGCGGGGCAAGAATGACGAGAACGAGTCTCGCAGCGTACGGGGGAGAGAAAGCGGGGCTGAAACGAGAGAAGGGAGAGAGGAACGTTCTGCGAGCGACGACGGGCAGGGCGTGTTCCTCTCTTTCATCCCGTTCTCGACTTTATTCGCTTTAAAGATCCTCGCCTCGGCGTTGATACCCAATCCTGGAACGTCTAATTATTGCCGGTTAAGTGGTGGTAATTGAAGGGTGCGAACGGACCCGTGAAATTGAAGAAATCCCGGCGCCTCCGCCTCGGCCGCTCGGCCGGCCTTCGGAGATATCCGACGCCGATCGGCTCCGCGATTCGGTTAATCCGGGGATCGGCTCGTCGACGATACGAATCGCGGCGAATTCTCCGCGGCATTGTTTCTCCCCGGGTGGATCTCCCCCCTCTGTTTGCGAGCCACCCTTCGTGTCGCGGGGCAGGGAACGCGTCGGATTAATCCGGCGACGAAGCTGCGTTCCGCCGGCGCATCGTCGAACGGATTCTTGTTTCGCCCCCCGCGATTTTCCGGATGTAGACGCGGATTTGTCCCTTATCGCCCGGCTCCTTTTCCCCATTCGCTTTTATATTTGCGGAGCTTGATACGCGCGCCTTCGGGAGCATCGCGCGCGCGAGCGCGCCGCGCGGCAGCCGATCGTAACACGGGGAGGAGGATCGTAAAGCCGGAACTTCGTCTTAGAGTCACTTTATACGGAATAGAAACTGAACACGGTATCACCGGCCACTCCTTTACTGCCAGTTTTACTGACAGTCGTACTGGCGCGCGCTTTTTCCGCGTGTACACGCTTCGATGTTACCGCCGCCGCGGCCGGATCCAAGATTTTAGTGACTTTTTGACAAAAACCTAATTTTCTCATATCGATGTCCAGTCAATTTTGATTGCTTGTTAAATGTCCATTACCTTCGAAAGTGGAAACATTAATAAAAATGATCATAAGTTGTAATAGATACGACAATTTAGAGTTGAACATTTTGAAGGCTACATTTGACGCCAAAAATATGCTCCTGTTTCTCGCAATGTCCCGACGAACCTAATTAACTTTTCCCTTTGCTTTCTTTTTTAGCATTAGGAGGCAATATTTCTCGTTAGGAAACAGTAGTTTAAATTAAGATTATCGTATCCTATATATGAAAAATATAATGTTTAATAAAATACAAGAAGTGTAGAAATTCTCTACATTCGACAAGGAATATATTTTGACGCTCGAGGAATCACGGTTTCGGACAAACGGTATATTTTCAGGATACTTTCCTCTACATAATTCTGTAAAAGTTACAAACCAAGACGAACCAGATTGCAAATTATCACGTTTTAAATATATCAACGTTACGTTACTTCGAGGTTAAAGATATCGAAGATAATGTCTCTGTGTTCCAGTCGGTATTACAAAACGCTTCTTCATCTGTAAATCGACGGATATTTACAATTTTTAATTATTCCATATAACGTGAAAAATATAAGTAAACGAAACAAACTTTGTAACATTACAATAGTAACGTACCTGGAATTACTAGTGAGTCCTCGTAACCAGTGTGGGTGCAATAAGGTACGCGTCCCAGAAAAAGTTCTCTGTATGCATTGCGTGTAGTTGGTAAATTTCAACAGTTCGAACTTTTGATAAAATATAGAGTACGTTAATTAATCTTATCATTTTGCTATTGTTTCAATAAATCCGCAGCTTCGCGCGCCAAAAATCGGCACGAATTTTCCGGAGGACCCGATAATTAATAAAATATAAATGAGAAGATAGAGAAGACGATAAAGCTGGCTAATAATGAGAGCCTACAAGCAAACTGCCTTATTAATTGCGAACAGAAGTTGCTCCGAATTCAGTAAAAAATCTCGAACAACATAGAAAATTCGACGCGGACTAAATCACAAAACCATCAAATCACGCCGAACCGATTTTTCGTACTTAAAACAATTGCACAGAACTTTAACGTCGGAGAACCGGATAACGGAGGTTCTCCTGTAGACAATGAAGCACTTGGTGTCCGAAGAATTGCGGAAGGCAGTGCGCAGCGCGTGTAGGATCAACGAGGAACGGCCCGCGAGAAGTAAAAAGGCCTGGCGAAAGGGGGAGAGGGGGAGAGGGCTGCGATTGCACGAGATAATTGAAGATAATTCGCTCGGCCCGTGGCCACGGCTCGTGCTGCCATGCCCATTTAACTTTCACGTAAGGGGATGTGACCACTTAGCCGTTACATGCTCGCTTACTCTCCATGCATATGTAAAGCGGTGGCTTCCCATGACGAATGGCGAAAGACGGGGATCGCGGTCGTAACTTTCGCGCGACGGCCTGTTGTTCCTCCGATCGGCTCGGCAGTCTCTGCCCGAATCCGAAATACAGTAATGTCTCCCTAATTGACGCTCGGATCGCAGTAATGTCTCTCTAATTGACGCCTAGATCGCGCACAAATATGGATAATTTGGGGAGAGGCACAGATACGATTATTCGAGCCTCGCGACTTTGTTTTTATAGCTACGAATCGTCAACAACTATAAAAACGAGCCAAAAGGCTCGAATAATAATCGTGTCCCTTCTTCCCAAATTGTCCATTTTCGCGTACAATCCGAGCGTCAATTAGGGAGACATTACACAGTGCGACGAATAAGTTTCGAGACTCGGACCATATCTCGGTAACTAATAGCGCCATCTATGTTTTTAGACCGGCGTTTGAAAGCTGCGACATTCCTCTTTCCGGCAGTATTAATTTTGGGTCCGATCGGTCGTTAAATAGCAAAGTTATAACAGTTCTCCCTAACACGGAACAAAGAGCGGTTATTAAATTTCACGGAATACTCGGTAAAAATGCATCGGAAACATTCCGGTTGATGCAGCAAGTGTACGGCACCGATTGTTCGAGTAGAACAAATGTTTTTCCGTGGCACAAACGTTTTTTGGAAGGCAGAGAGAGAGTAGAAGATGATAATCGCGAAGGAAGGCCTACTACAATCTGAGCGTCGATTATAGAGAGATTTACTGTACTCGTTTTAGTCAACTGTTGACCTGACTCTTAACTTGGCATTACTTCGATGCCTCGACTATAACGAAATGGATTGAACTGGCTTTCAAGTCCATTCGATGTTTAACGCAGGACAGTTTCTCGCTGAAGAAACTGAGAGATCCCGAAAAGACGGAATTTTCAAGTCGATAGAATGAAATGTCTACTAAAATTTCAATCTTTCGCGTTTCAAAATCAGCACGAACTTCCCGGACAATCCAATAATATTGTAGGAATTGTTGAAAGGCAGAATGAACAATGAGAAAACAGTGTAAAATACCGAACGAGATTGTCCGAATCAGTTTCTCTCGTCTCTCTCTATCTCTCGTTTAAAGCATCTCCAATGAAATTGAACACTCGCAGAAGTACTTTTACACATCGATAGGCGACGCTCTTTCCGAGAATCGTTGCGCAGATAGACTCGCGAGCGGAGGTTAGAAGAAAATTGCTCACGCCACGGACAGGATAAAATATTCGTTCGAGCTGGTGCAACAGATTTCCGAGAACCGGGAGCAATTTACGCGGCCGCGCTGCGTAATGAAACGTTCCGCCGACATTTATCAGTTATTTAAACGATCGGGCCGACGAGCAAATTGATACATTAGAGCTCCTCTCTCGGCCTCTCGGCTCTCTCGGTAGCCTAACCGATATGTCTCTCTCTCCGCCGGCGAGAAGAAGCTCTCCATTCGTTCTTGCCCCGTAAGAAAGCCGATCGTCGGTTCGACAGCACGCGATCCAGATTTCCTCTTTCCACCGTTTCACGTCTTATTTCCTCGCACCCTGAATCCATACCCCCGCGGATTTTATCGTCGGCTGCGGTTCCACGGTGCGTTGCGCACTTGCTACCTGGCCGGGCTCCGCGTCCCGACCGCAGACCCGCGTTTTCCAATGGCTTTTTCTTACGTTGCTCGGACGAAACGCCGAGCCGATCGGCCATTTCCACGGCGAGTAGCGCGCAATTACATTGCACAATAATCCCTCCTGGGTTCTCCGGTAGTCGCCGGCCAGGCTGCTGCTGCTGCTGCTGCCTTCGCTTCCACGCGAACACCGAGAGAGCCATTTATTTATCCTCCGCGTGGCTGCACCGGAGCCGTACGGCACACCTGGGCTGCTCTGCTGTGGCCGTGTAATGGTTATCGCGCGAGGAGTGCGCGTAATTGCCGCGATTTTTCCCTCGGAGATCCGTAACTCCTGATAAGAATAGGTCGTCGGATTGGTCCGTTGCCTCTTAACCGCGCTGTCCTCGCCGCGGTTTTCCTCTTATCCGTGAAAGTAGTTTTCAAGAGTATTTTAGCTGCTGCAAGTTGTTTAATCGACAATGCTGCGGTTGTGTTTAAATACAGCAGTCGTCGTTATACGGTAATGTCGATTCGTTTTTATAGTTACCGATTGTCAACAACTATAAGATCGAGTTGCAAGGCTCGAGTAATCGTGTCTACTTTTCCGAAATTGTCAATTTTCGCGGGCGATCGGAGCGTCAATTAGGGAGACAATCTGAGCGTCAGTTAGGGAGACATTACTGTATTTATATATTAGGACGTTAAATACGAAATGTCTGATTCGAGACTGAAATTTTGGTTTGTTGTATCTCGGGCAAGAAGTAATGCAATTAAAACCCTTTGCGCTCGAAGCCATTTAACTGTAAATCGAAAATAATTTTTCTGACTTACAGTATTGCCATTTTATATGACGAAGTGCATTTTACGCGCATGAAATTCAGTTTTACGGCGACTCGTACAACAGTTACACTTTCAACAATTTTTTAAATCTAACCTTTGTCGATATCAAAATTATCTTGAAACGTGATATAACAATTTTAGCGGCAATCAAGCGTTCCGAGAGTTCGCTGTCAGAAAACCAGCTTCGAGTAGGAATCCTCGGGCGTCATCCTCTGGCCGAGTCTCGCGACGATCAAGCTTTCTTTCATCGAAGCGCCTAGACGAACGTTTAACAGAGCCGCGGGAGTGTTTTTAATGAAATCCGCGTCATATTTTCCGATGAATCGCCTACGAGCTTCCGCGCGCATCGTGTTAAATCCGGGTTAAACCGCGCGAATTAAGATTGCCGGCGACGCGCAACGATGAACCGCCGCAGCGCGGCTCTAATCCTCCCATTAGTCAGCGGCGTATAACGCGTTACCGAACTAGGACGCGTGCGTTGCAGGACCAGCGAGAAGAGGACCAAGAAAACGCGTAATCTTGTTCTTGAGCAACCGACGCGGCGGCGGGTGCGAATAATTAACGTTCGCGCCGCGCCGCGCCGCGGCCTGGCAACGTAATCCCGGCGACCTGGTCGCGAATAAATTTCACATTTACCGTCGACGAAGAGCGAGCGAAACCTTCTCCGTTGCCCAAGCGGGCGTTCTCTTCCGGGCCCCGAGCAATAAAACCCGACCGCCAGCTTTTCATACGCCTAGCGTCGGCAGAGAGAAAGTATGCGAACGAGCAACGAGTACGCCGCGGTCGCAGGTGGCTCGATAAACGCTCCAGACACGCGTGACACCTTAACAGACTTCACAGGCATCACGCCCAGATCTTGTCGAGAGAACGGCCAAGCCGAAAAACGCATTGCGAACAGCTATAGACGGCCGGAATTACAATGGAGAAGTATAGGATACAGTAAATTCTCTCAAATTGTCCCTCAGCTCGTACACAATAATGTACAGTAATGTCTCCCTAATTGGCGTCCAGATTGTCTCCCTAACTGACGCTTGGATCGCGCACGAAAATGGACAATTTAGGGAGAAGAGAGACGATTATTCGAGCCTCGCGACTCGTTTTTATAGTTACCGATTTTCAATAATTATAAGAACGAGCTGCAAAGCTCGAATAATCGTATCTCCTTTCCCACTCCAATATTTCGTTATGGTCGAGGCATTGAAGTAATGCCAAGTTAAGAGTTAGATCAACAGTTGACTGAAACGAGTACAGTGAATCTCTCTCTAATCGACGCTCAGATTGTAGTAGGCCTTCCTTCGCGATTATCATCTTCTACCCTCTCTATCTGCCTTCCAGAAAACGTTTGTGCCACGGAAAAACATTTGTTCTACTCGAACAATCGGTGCCGTACACTTGCTGCATCAACCGGAATGTTTCCGATGCATTTTTACCGAGTTTTCCGCGAAATTTAATAACCGCTCTTTGTTCCATGTTAGGGAGAATTGTTATAACTTTGCTATTTATCGACCGATCGGACCCAAAATTGATACTGCCGGAAAGAGGAATATCGCAGCTTCCAAACGCCGGTCTAAAAACATAGATAGCGCTATTAGTTACCGAGATATGGTCCGAGTCTCGAAACTTATTCGACGCACTGTACAATGTCTCCCTAATTGACGCTCGGATTGTATGCGAAAATGGACAATTTGGGAAGAAGGGACACGATTATTCGAGCCTCTTGGCTCGTTTTTATAGTTGTTGACGATTCGTAACTATAAAAACAAAACCGCGGGCTGGAATAATCGTATCTGTGCCTCTCTCCAAATTGTCCATATTTGTGCGCGATCTAAGCGTCAATAAGAGAGACATTACTGTACAGTAAACTCTCCCTAATTGACGCTGTCATTCTGCACAAAAATGGACGTTTCGGGAAGAGGAGATGCGATCATGCGAGCCTCGAGGCTCGCTTTTATACTTATTGACAATCGCTAACTATAAAAACAACGCTCAATGCTTGGAACAATCGTATCTCCTCTCCCCAAATTTTTCTGCGCAACCTAAGCGTCAATTAGAGAGACATTCGTACATCCAAATGAACGATGCATCGGCGAACGTACCGATCGTGGTTAGCAGCGAAAGTAAGAACAAAAGAACGATTCGACGAGCGAAACGAACAAGAAACGACCGGGAACAGAGAAGAAGGGGCGCGCTATTAATTGACGAGGAGTACCGGCACGAGGAGAGTCCATAGTCCATAATTCTTTCTTAATGTGACGCTTTCCTCTTGCGATCCTCTTGCTTTCACCCTCGGGCATATCCGCGTAATCTCTTCTCTCCCCCCCCCCCCCGCGTGTTGGCACCGGCGGACACCGAGTGTTTTTCTCGTCTCTGTACACAGAGAGAACGACCGGAGGAGGAAATACGAGCGGCGTGTGGGGAGCAGATCGAACCCGGCGATGAC
This sequence comes from Megalopta genalis, assembly GCF_051020955.1. NCBI lineage: Eukaryota > Metazoa > Arthropoda > Insecta > Hymenoptera > Halictidae > Megalopta > Megalopta genalis. Next base: position 1,923,642 of record NW_027476093.1, read on the forward strand.
CAGATATTATGACCGCCCCATAAAAGCTTCTCGCTCGGAGATTGAGCTTTCCCCGTTTCTCGGGGCCGTTTATTATTGCACGTCCGGCCACCACGAGTGGATTAAGACGAAACGAGGATCGGAAGTCGCGCGGTCCCCGTGACCCCGGGGGTGTGATCGAGGAAACAAAGCGGAGAGGGGTTCTCCGGACACTGATTGCTAGCGGGCGAACGAGAAAGAGAGAGAGAGAGAGAGAGAGAGAGAGAACATTCGCTGCCCGAATCCAGGGAAACCGGAACGATCGCTGCCGAGAAATATTAACCGAGAGCGGGGCGTCCCAAAATTATTTATTCACTATTTCCGAGAAATGAGGGATTCCTGAGGCGATTTGAAGCAACTTTTTCCTTTACAAAAATGTTCTCCGAGGCTTCGTTTACGAGTTATTAACCAAAAACACTGACCAATGAGAGGCGAGCCTTCTCAGCGGAGTGAATTAAAGTGTTTCGTATCTCGTTCGCGATATCTCGAAGGCAAAATCGTCGTGCTGCCAGCGAGGGAAGAGCCTCAGGATCCCGGGGAGGGATCCGAGAACGTAGAAAGAAGAAGCCTTCGCTCCTAATTGGGAGTGTTCTAATTGGACGGAATTACCGTCGATTCGACACTCCTTGCGGCTAAGCCTCCGGGGCCCGGCGCGGAGAAAGCATCACGATCTTTTTTTATCGAGTTCCCTTATCCCTTCGAGTTTACACGAGCAGACGATACGCCCTCTCTCTCTCTCTCTCTCTCTCTCTCTTTTTCTCTCTCTCTCTCTCTCTCTCTCTCTCTCGAGGGTTGGAACACGACGCGATTAAAGTACGCCGCCTTTAGTCTCCGGGGACTCGTTCCGCCAGCGCGAAACACAAATCCGACGGCGACGCATTAATACCGGTTAATTGTCAATTAATTTCTACTTTGAAGAATTCCACGGATCCTCATGGTTCGCGAGCTCTCGAGTAAAATCGACCCCGTCTCCCCCGGTCACCCCCCCCCCTGCAAAAGGTCTCCGTTACAGCTTCACCGAGCGATTCATTATCCAATTAGTCATTAAGGATCGAAACCGGCTCGACGAAGACCATCGATATACCGCCAACGAGCACGATTGTTCGACGGTCCGAGCAGCTTCGCCGAGGAATTATTAATTCCTCGAGGAGGATTGAACGAAGCCACGTTGAAACATTAATCGGCCCGAGATCTTGAATCGAGATCGATCCCGAAGCTATACAGGATGTCCCGAAATTAAGGTACTTCCGGGTTCCTGAGCTGATACGAAGCAACTTTTTCCTTTGCGAAAATGTTCTACAAGACTTCGTTTACGAGTTATTAACGAAACAACAGCGACCAATGGGAGGCGAGCTTGGCTGGCGCAAGACTGCCTAGCGCGGCGGCCGAGCTCGCCTCTCATTGGTCACTGTTTTTCGTTAATAACTCATTAACGGTGCCTCGGAGAAAATTTTTGTAAAGGAAAAAGTTGCTTCGAATGACCCGAGGAACCCGCCACTTTCGGATTGCGAGGCATTTTTGTGACATACTGTATAGTATTGGGTTGACAACTGCCGATTTGTTTAATGAAATAAAAAATTCTTTTTTACTTGGAATGAATGTATTTTCCATTTTGTTCGATGACCTTTTGCCATCTCTCTGACAACTTGAAAATTCCACGCTCGTAGAAAGTCTGATCCTTTTCGGCCAAAAACTGAGTTAAGTGAGATTTTACAGCGTCATCATCATTAAAAGTTTTACCACGAAGGGAGTTGTCCAGGGATCGAAACAAGTGGTAATCCGATGGCGCGAGATCAGAGCTATATGGTGGGTGTAACATCAATTCCCAACCAATGCCCATCAATTTTTGCCGAGTGGACAAAGACGTGTGCGGCCTAGCATTGTCCTGCTGGAAAATGACACTTTTACGATTGACCAATTCTGCTCGCTTTTCCTCGACCGCTGCATTCAATTTGTCCAGTTGCTAACATTCGCGTATAATAAAAAATAACATAATGATAATAATAATAATAATAATAATAATTTTATAATATAACATTCACGGATATCATAAAAATGGGAGTGAGAGACATCTATAACTGAAATCGGCAATTACTTAGTTGCCAACCCAATATAACATATAGTACAATATATAATATAGTATAGCATAGTATATAGTATAGTACAATATATAATAGTATAGTATAACAATAACCAGCATATACTAACAAACGATCTGCCCTGTTCCATGTTGCAGGCCGCCGAGATCGAGAAGTCAAGACTGCCGACGCTGAGCCCCGGTTTCGTGGGCAGCAACCCGGCGGCGAGCAACGCCGGCTCGACGGACAGCCTTCTGTCGTTGCTGATCCCGGCGCCGTTGCGGGAAACCCTGTGGACGACGGTGGCCCTGTACCTCGGATGGAGGCTGGTCTCCCGTCTCCGATAGATGTTACGATCCCGTCGTGTCGTCGCCGCCGGCGACGAGGGCGATGCCAGAACTCGAAGGATGATCGTCGACGCTTGGAACGGCACCAGGGAGAGCCTCGTGTACGCTCTGCCGGCCGGCGAACCGGCATCTGGTCCTTCCAGCCCGTCGGTGATCCCTCTTCAGGGTTGCGACGCTACTGGAAGTTCTTCCGAGATCCAAGATGCCACGGCTAGAAGAATTGCAGAGGGAACGTGGGGGCGTCCGTGCAGCGTCCAGCGGCGCTGCGGCGAACGTCTGCCAGCGAGTCGGGGGCCGGAACGGTGGGCCCCGCCCGGACGGTCCCCGTAGGACGACGTCCTACCCGCGACACGATCAACACGATCTGCATTACGATTACGTATTTTCTATGTATGTGTGTATTAATTTGTCGCGATCGAGATTGCACTTGAAAACCGTTCTCCCGGCTCTTCGATCGTTCTTCGTTCGATAGAAAGAGACGAAGGATCCGAAGAACGCGCAGAATTCGAGCGAAGCCGGCGAGAACGGGAACTTCATCGTTCGATCGCGGAGCCAGGGTTGCCAGAATTACCATTTGATGTTTCCTATATTTAGCAGTGCGACGATCGAAAGCGATCGCGCCGGTCCGCGCAGCTCTGGCTCGATCGGCGATCGAGGAGCCGCGCGATCCTCGCCGACGCGCTCCGACAGGTATATATATATCTACCACAGTTCCATCCAGATCCGTCGATTCGACGATCCCGCACGGTCGTCAAGATTACGTCAAGGTTGTCGCGGACGGATCCGCAAACGGCTTCGAGCGTTCCAGGTGCAGTCTCGATCGCCGCGCGGCGGATCGAGCAAGACTGTGTGTGTGTTTTGTTCGACCGTGCCTCGATCGTTCGCCTTCCAGTCTCGCGGTTCAAGGTAAGAGAGGGGGGGGGGGTGAGGCGAGGCCTTTTTGGGCCCGAGCCAGGCGCGAAGAACAGAACGCGCGAGAGACTCGCGACTGTTGGCGAGCGATTCGCGACGCGGTTCTAGAGGAGGGGGTGACGGGGGGGAGCTAAGGACGAGATCCAAAGAGGACTTAACCCAATAATCAAATGATGATCTCATTACGGATATAAAATAAAGAGAATTAAATAAAGTAGTAGTGTGATTACGGGAACGGGACTCGACGCGGGGGTGTTTATTTTGTGTGTGTGTGTGTGTGTCGTCGCTTCTCCTTTGTTTCCGTCTCTCTCTCTTTCCGCTGGATCGATCACTTTCTTTTTCTTCTTGTTCGCGAACGAAAAAAAAGGAGGAAAACACCCCTTCGGAAGCACGCGCGTCCCGTTCCCGTCGGTAGGAAGTATATCGACGTTGCTTGTAGATAAACGCGGTTGCCCAGCCGACGCCGGGCAGGACAGAACTCTATCTGGGATATGATATTTGACAATCGTCGCCACGTCGTCCGTTGGAACGGACTCGACGGTCGTCGAGCGAGGGCCTCTTTTCTTTAGGCGACGGAACAGTCGCCGTGACAAAACGCGGCGGGCGAATTTTGTTTAGGATCGAGAAAGCTTTCGCGGGACCGCGAAAAGATTTTCGATAATCATTCTGTTCTCTCAATCCGGTTTAGAACCGGTACATGTATTATTCGTGTGTGTATGTGTGTATTTGTATATTCGTTTTTCTTTTTTCCGCGCGGACGTTTTCCGGATCGGAGGGACGGCTTCAATTCCGTCCGTCCATCCGTCCGTCCGTCAAGCGTTTGATCGACGTCCGTCGGCTCGACGATCCGGGATCGTGTTGGACGTTTGTGGCGACGGTCGAACGTCGTCTGTATATATAGAAAGTATCTCTGGAGGGAGGAGAGACGATCATCATTCTCTCTCTCTCTCTCGCTCTCTCTCTCTCTCTCTCTCCTCCCTCGGTGTATTCCAAAAAGCTGAAACGACGCCGATGATTGTTCCGAGACATATTTCGAGCAGGTTTTGGGACGCGAGGGACGCGATCACGCGAGATGGGAGCAGCATATTTGTAATTTGTATAGAGGATTTACACTAAAATAATAAAATTCAGCGATAAGTCGACGTTTATAATTAAAGTAGATAATCGATAGACCGAGGATCGCAGCATCTTAATTGGCTAGCTGCGACTCCCGTGGACAGTTTTCGAATGATCTCCGGTAGCTTAGCTCTTAGTGGCGCCCTCGTCCACGACGGACGCCTTTTTTCTTTTTCTTTTTTCTTTTCCTTTTTTCTTTTTTTTTTTTACGGCACGCCGGAACCCCGGGGCCCTACGCCAGAGCCCTTTTCTCTCCAGCGTGCCAATCTCTCTCTCTCTCTCTATTTAAAGAGAGCTCTCTATCCTTCGTTTCTTCCTCCGAGACCACCAATTTAACCTCGACGTTTGTTCTTCTCGAATTTTTCGCACGGTTTCTTCTCCGGCGCTGCTTCTTTCGTCGATCTTCATTTCCATCGGTCTTCATTTTTTCTTCGATCGTCGCCGTCTGTTTCGTTCGATCCGTTTGACAAAATCGCTTTTCGTTGTGTTTTTCTTTCTTTCTTTCTTTCTTCTCTTTTCTTTCTTTTCCTCCATCGTTCGCCGATATTATTATTATTATCGGTCGTCGCCGTCAGCAACGTTCGCCACCACCACCGTCATATCTACTTTTCTTCCCGGTTTCTTTGTGTTTTTTCTTCCTTTTTTCTTTTTTTTGTTATTCGTCGATCCTTGCGGGTCTCTAATTAATAAACGTGTCCGATAAACCGGACGCGCGCGCGTTAATTAGCGTATTCTAGGTCTCTCGTTGTTTTCTCGACGCCGACGAATCTTTTCGACGCGCCGAACGCGCGCGACGTTCCTTCGTTCCGCGAGCGTGCTCGAAGAAGAGGAATTTCTTTTTCTTTTTTTCTTTTTTTTATTAAATAAAGGATAGTTAACGATATCATCCCTGTCGGGGCACGACCGGCGGGCTCGACGGGATCAAACCAAAATCATCACAAGGCTGTCGATGCGATAGTGTGTTATTCCCGCGGACCGTGTCTATTTGTCACTCTAATCTGTCTCTGTACTCCCGAGTAAAGACTTCTTTGTGTTTTATTATTATTATTATTATTATTACAACTATTATTATTATCATCATTATTATTACTTTTTTAATCTATTCGTAACTTCTCTCTTCTTCTTCTTCTTTTTTTTTACTACGATCGCTATTATTATTATTACTACTACTACTATTATTATTATTATTATTATTATTATTATTTCTTTTTTACTACCTTTTTGTTTGTTCGTCCGATTCTCTTTCCACCATTAAAGATAAGATTTCCCGCGACCTACTCTGACGAAGTATTCCAGTATGTAGAAAGTATAGTATTTATTTATAGGTAAAGAGAGAGAGGAACGCATATATATATATAGATATATATATTTGTCTATCGTCTAGCGAGACACAAACGCGTCTTCTTCCGACGCGAATACATTACCTGCCATTTCGTCTCTTTATATAGAGCCGCGAATCGCACGAGAGCTATTCGCCCCGCGCGAGAGCAACTCGCTCGAGGCTCTGTTCGAATCGCTTTCGGAAGAAAGCAAAGGAAGAAAGCTCTCGGAAGAGAGAGGCAACACCGATTCGTTTTCGGAAAGTCAATAACACTGTAGCTGTGTGCGCGTCCTCGTCCGCGAGGAACGATAATCCCGTAGGATGTGCTTAGGGTACCGTTTTTTTTAGTCTCCGACGAACACGAGGGAGAATAATAAAAAAAGAAAAGACGAACGGGGTGTAGGAACATTGTTTCTCGATGACATTGTTGCACAGGTGACAGCCGTAACGAAGCGAATGCAGAAAAAAGGGGGGGAAAGATTACGAATCGTTTCGTCGATTCGAACGACACGCGAACACGATTCCGTGCGATGCCGACTAGATTCTTCGATGTTCTCTCGTAACGATCATAGTAACCGGTTAGGCTATTTGTTCTTTTCTTCTAGATACCTTTCAGAAATCAGATACGGTATTTCTGGGGAGCACAAGTTCTGCGGCCGAGCCATTTATTCCTATGAAATTCGTTCCGGCGATCGAAATTTCCGCGAGCCATTCAACGATCCGCCCCCGAAGAAAAAGAAAAGAAATTCAAGGAGTCGAGATTAGGGTAGTCTAAAAGGAGAGAGCGTGAATCGCAAATTTTAATCGTATCTCGATCGTATTTCGATCGTATTTCGGTCGTACAGCGATGTCTCTCTAATTGACGCTCAGATTGTCTCCCTAACTGACGCTTAGATTGCGCAGAAAAATAGACAATTTAGGAACAGGAGATACGATTATTCCGGCTTTGCAGCATGTTTTCATAATCGTCGACGATCGATAATTATAAAAACAAGGCTCCTCTTTCAAGATTGTCCATTTTCGTGGACAATCTGAGCGTCAGTAAGGGAGACATATTTCGCAAGGTTCCGAGGAAACTTCGGACAATTTCAGCCCGGCGAAAAATTGTTTCCGATATTTTCCAAATTCGAAAGAATTCCTTTTCAAGTCGAAATTGTCGGTCGTTTCGCGCGTCCCCCCCCCCCCCCCGAGTTCTGTCGAGTTCTCCGGCAGCTCCTCGTTCGACAGAAGATTTTCTTACAGCGCGGCTTCGTTCAGCAGCAACTTGTCTCCGACATTCGTCGCATTCGTAGAATCTCTACTATGGTTTCGATCATGTTTTCTTCTCTTCTCTCTGGTTACCCGTTGGAGGGGGTAACGCACGAGAGCGAGCAGGATCGTCGTACAATTGTGATGTAATAAGATAGTAATTGCCATTAAACGGCGCGGCACGGAGCCGGCCGGACTTAGGGCTGACCCGCGCGGAAGTTAAATATTATTAAAAATAGCATTCCGACCAAAGGAACGAGGAGAGATAAGTTTGTTAGATGAGAGAGAGAGAGAGAGAGAGAGAGAGAGAGAGAGAGAGAGAGAGTGAGCGAGAGAAAGATAGATAGATAGAGAGAGAGAGAGAGAGAGAGAGAGAGAGAGAGAGAAAGAAAGATAGAGAGAAATAGAGCGAGAGAAAAGATATATCCTGTTTCCCCGCAGCGCGCGAAACGCGGCTAGATCATTCTTGATCTCTCGATCTTGATATTCTCGATCTCTCGATCTTGACATTCTCGATCTCTCTCTTTCTCCCGTTGAGAAAGAGTGAGGAAGAGAGAGAATGATAGAGAGAAATAGAGAGAGAGAAAAAATATTTCCTGTTTCCCCGCGGCGCGCGAAACGCGGCTAGATCATTCTTGATCTCTCGATCTCGACATTCTCGATCTCTCTCTCTTTCTCTCGTTCTCGTCTCTCTCAGTGTGTGCGCGCGAGACAAAGTATACAAACGAGTCAACAAAAGGACGAAGATACTATACACACGCGGAACAAAAATAGAGCACCGACACAAAGCACGAACAAATTTTTTCGCCCCCCCCCCCCACCCACCCCAACCGTGTACATTGTCCTGTGTAGCGAGTTCGAACGGAAATGCGAAACAAGCGGAACGAACGAAGGTGGAAGCTACGATGAAAAATATGACAAAGACACCGCGGAATAATAATGAAAGGAAAACGCGGACGATAAATTTACGGTCAACAAAATAATACCGTGATCATTTGAGAAAAAACGCATTGTACATAATCGCTTGTTGTTCGCGGAGCCGTACCATAATCTTTACGGTTTCTATATTCCCCCCCGCCCCGCCCTCCGCCCTGCCGGACCCTTTTTTGTTTTCGTGTTCTTATTATTTTCTTTTTTTTTATTATTTTTAACGTCCGCAGTCCCCTCCGTTTATCCATTTTTTTCTCATTTTTTCTTCTCTACCACGCTTTAGAGAACGTTAAAAGCATCGGTAGGAGCATTTTTTAGCGTAGTAGTCAGCCATATTTGAAAACGTATTAATTATATGAGATAAACATGAATAAAAAATATATATATAATGGAAAACACTTATATATATAAAAATATATATATATATATATATTTTAAAGTGGTATATTTGGATATATTATATATGATATATATATATATATATATCGAAATGCTATTTCGAGGTGTACCGCGAGATATGAAATTATTAACGATGGTAGTCGTGATTATCTCGAAAGGGCGAGCCTGTGGATATAAAGTGAGTTTTTTTTGTTTTTTTAGTATAACAGACGTATAAATGTTTCTCGAGGAGGTTTCTCTTGGAGACGATTGACTATTTCCATCGATGAGATTTGACGAAGATCGGAGTACGGCAGCTCTGTGACAGGCTGACACGTGAAAGAAAAAGCTGTAACTGTGACAATGCGGATCGTGGGGGGCAGGCTGTGCGCGTGTTTTTTTTCTTTTTTGTTGTTTTTGTAATTTCTCATTCCGTTCGAGGCGCCCAGTGGCTCGCGTCGCCGTTAGACCGAGGGCTACTAAAAAAGACAGTCAAACGAGACGAACATTCGCGAAACGCAAAAGATAGAACGTATTTTGTATCGAACTACCGTAGGATTCGGGGCAGAAGCTGTCGAAAGTGTCGGCAACGATTCTGCTGCTTCGTTGAGAGAGCCGGGAAAATATTAGGACGTTGCACGATTTCTTGTCGTCGTCATCTCGATTTACAGTAAATCGATTTACCCGATTGATTTTTTAATCAAGTTAAGCAGAACTTAAATCGATCGATTTATTCGTCGACAGTGTTTGCAATTTGACGTTGTTCCGAAATTTGACGTTGTCTCCCTAACTGACGCTCGGATTGCCTCCCTAACTGACGCTCGCAGAAATGGAGAATTTCGGAAGAGGAGATACACGATTAGTCGAGCCTTGCAGCTCGTTTTTATAGTTGTTGACAATTTGTAACTACAATTCGTATCTTCTCTTTCTAAATTGTCCATTTTTATAAATAATCCGAGCGTCAATTAGAGAGACATCACTGTATTTGCGACAGAAGTAAGAAAAATTAAATAAAAATTAAATAGAAAAGTTAAATATAGAATTGACATTGCAACGAAAATTCGAAGTTCGAGATATTGAAAACCACGACTTTCAAATACTTTCTACTCAAACGATATTATTTCTATATTAAAGTACGGTGTTTTAAGATGGAAACAATATTAACAATATACCTTAACATTTTGATTAGGCCTCTTTTAAAAGCTCGAACACAGATTCCTCAAATTTTCTCGGTTATATTCCGTGGTAAATTTCACCCAGCCACTCGTCTCCCGTTAATTACTTCTGGGTACCGGGTGCTCAGATTCGACGGAGATTCTGCAACGGCCTAATAAGATGTCCAAGGATCGCGGGATCCAACGTAGGATCGCGGATAACGAACAGAAAGCAGCCCGCCCGTCCGAGATCCCCGCGCGTCAAAGCGTCACTGTGATCTCGTAATTATTAATGAAATATCTGATTATCGTAACGAATAATCGTATTGGATATTGTAACGTATCCCCAGTATCCCTTCCAAAAAAACTGTCCCTTTCCCCGACGACCCTTCCACCCAGAGAGTAAGAGAGAGAGAGAGAGAGAGAGAGAGAGAGAGAGAGAGAGAGAGAGAGAGAGAAATACCGCGGAATCGAGCGTACTGAATCTCTCGATATTATTGTTTTTCGTATCGTCTCGTCTCGTTTCGAGGCCCAATCCTTCCTCCCGGACTTCTCATTGTTTTCCAGCCCCACCACCCCTCCCCCCGACCCAAGAAAACGAACCATTTAGCTCGTAATCATACATTTAAGTACATTGTAACGAAACTTTCGAATGATCTCCCGGAGAGGTGCGCGCGTTCGGCAAGAGTTGCTCGATCAATGACCTCTGTTTCTCTCTTCTCCTCGTTCCTTCCTCACTTTTTTCTTTTCTATTCCACCTTCCTGCCTTCCTCCAGCGTCTCTTCTTCTTCTTCTTTCTCTTGCTCCTTCTCGTTTTTTCGCTCCCGCCGCCCTTGAACTCGTTCAGCCCGAGAAACAGACGACATTGGCGCGCGCTCGCTCGCTCGCGCGCGATCGCACCCCCGATCTTATTTTTCTTCGTTCTAGTTTTCTTTTTTATTTTATTTTATTTTATTTTTTCTCTGGGTATTTTTGTGTCCCCTTTCTCGAGGAGGAAAGTGTGATTCGAACGTCGAAGAAAAGGGAAAGCGAAGCTCGGTGCTCGAAGCGGATGTAAAGAAGCCGCGTTCCCGACGGAACGATCCGCTTGAGCACGGCGTCAGAGGTTTTATTATTAATAATAATAATAATAATATTATTATTATTCTATTATTATTTTGATTATTTTTATTTTTATTTTTATTATTATCATTATTTCGTTGTCGTTAATCGCGAGCCCATCCCTCCCACCACCCTGAAGAGTTGATCGACTAGTCTTTATCGGAGCAACCACTGAGATTTTTTTTTATATTGCATTTGTTTGCAAATGCATTTTTGCCCCCCTCCCCCTCGCATTTGTTTCGCTGTCGTGCTTTCTTCCGGCATCGACCGCGTCGCTTTCATCTGTTGTTTCATCTCTCTCGAGGATTCTTCTTCTCTTCCGTTTCCCCATACAGCTGTATCGAACTGATTCGACGCTCTTCAAGGTCGCATACGTCCATGCCATTCGTTCATTTCCATTTTCCACGTTCGCGACGAACGGACGGAACCGTTCCGCGTCCGGCATCCGCGTGCCAGAATCCGGAATCGCGCGGCGTTCTTCTTGAAGGAACGAAAGAAATAAAGAAAAAATAAAAACGAAGAAAAAAGCAAAGTGCGTAGTTAAGATGATTTTCCCGGCCGCGAAGTATCGTACATAGATGACACACGTGCCGCGGCTACGAGCGATGCGACGTCGGGCTCGACTGCATTATTTTTTATACGTTTTTTTACCCACCCAGTAAGACTTTTTCTACCGAATCAATTTAAATGTAGCCAGACACCGTAGACGATGAATCTTCGCGATCTTTCCGACAGTATTTAAACCGGGCGGCTGGCCCCGATTTCGGGGGGTCTGACCTCGACTGTGGCCCCGGTTCAAATAACAGTATACATGGTGCCCCAAAATATGTCTCGCAATCCGGAAATGGCGAGTTCCTCGGTTCCAGTGACCAATTAGAATCGAGTACGGCTGACGCGAGGCGGCCCAGCCAACCAGCGCGCGAAGCCCAGTTCCGCTCATAGGCTCGGTCGCCTCGCGCCAGCCGAGCTCGCCTCTCATTGGTCACTGTTTTTCGTTAAGAACTCGTCAACGGTGCCTCGGAGAACATTTTTGTAAAGGAAAAAGTTGCTTCGAATGACTCGAGGAACCCGCCACTTTCGGATTGCGAGATATTTTTGGGACACCCTGTATATATATATGAAGAGAAACGTATGTGTATTTAACGAACGAAAATGGAAAGGACGGAGCGAAACGTAATCGCATAGAAAGCGAAACACATCACACACAGACACATACATACACATACATACACGTACATTCACAGGCCTATTCGACACATCGTACACACACACACACACACACACACACACACACACACACACACACACATTGTACACGCATTGTACACGCATCACACGACACATGAATGTTAACGTCGACGTATAATTGACGTATAAACAATGCGTATGATCTACCGGCAGAGGAATAACTAAGGAAATTAAGGATTAAACGAATAAATAAATAAATAAATGACTAAATAAATGAATGAATAAATGACTAAATATAAAATAATAAAAATTATAGGGAGAGGTTTTATTTGCTCAGACTGTCTTAAGTTTTGCCATAGAGAAATAAAAGAAACGAGAGAGAGAGAGAGAGAGAGGGGGGGGGGGGAGAAGGAAATGAATGCGAAGGAGGAAAAATTCTGTCGAATGTGTTTCGCGCGTTTTTTTAATCTGAATGTGTACTGCTGGTCGTGCGTCTAGAGTAACGATTTTTTTTATAAGAGACAGAGCGACGTTTTTTGTCCGTCGCCCCAGCCACTGTATTCTAGGTGCCAACCGGTTGCAAAAAGCCACGAGAATCTCGTTCGTTCGAGCGGACCGCGTCGCGCCGCGAGCCGACGTTCGCGGACCGCGTCGCGTTCCGCTTCGACATTCCGTTTTCGATCTCTCGTCGTGACTCCGTCGTCGCTCCGATATTATATATACATATATATTATATATTATATATTATATATTGTTTCGGCCGTCCTTCGATTTTACTATTTATTGTGTACCTTGTGTTCGAAATGTAACGAGAATAAAACGGAGAAAACGAATGATAAAACCGTCGACGCATTTTCATCTACTCGTTGAACGCCGAGAGCTCGCGCGCGAATTAACTCTTTGCTACTCGAGTGGCGACTCTGAGGCGACGCTAGAAATTGCTGCACTATTTTCAAAAGAATTTGTCGCATTATTAACCCTTTGCTACTCGAGTGGCGACCCCGAGACACCGCTAAAAAAATCTTATATCACGTTCCAAAATAATTTTAATATCATGAAAGCTTAAATTTGAAAAATTGTCAATAGTGTAACCGTTGCACGAGTCACAGGATTCAATTTCACGTGCGTACAGTGCACTTTGTCCTATAAAATGAAAATGCTATAAGTCAGAAATATTATTTTAATTTTTCAATTAAAATCGTTTCGAGTGCAAAGAGTTAAATTTATCTGTATTCGATAAATTGTCAAATAATAAAGGTCTTCTATATAAACAATTCAATTTTCAATTTTCTGTGTATCAAATAAAAAACAATTACACCAAATGGAAATACCGTAATCTGAGACGAATGTCTTCATCTTCCCGGTTAAAATACTCTCGAGGGCGAAGGGTTAAATTTCACTATTTTTCACGTTAATAAACTAACACGAATACAGAATTCGACATTTTTCAAAGACACCAAAAAAAATAGAAATTCTCGGACCGCGTTTCCTTTCTCGGAAATCGGCGTTCAATGCGTTCGTCTCGCAGCGCTTCTCGCGCATATTTCTTTCAACAGTATTTCCTGCTAGTTCTTTCACGAATACGCGACGCGATCGCGACGAGAGAAAGAGAGAGAGAGAGAGAGAGAGAGAGAGAGAGAGAGAGAGAGAGAGAGAGAGTCACCGACGAGAGACCGCATCAATCTGTTAATATTTGACTGTGTGTAACCGTCTTTGATGTGCTCCACTTAAACAAAAGTAAGACACGATGTTCGTAGTCCGTAAAAACTTGCATATTAAGCCGCTGAAGAAACAAAAAAAAAGAAAACGAGGAAAAGCAAGAAAAAAACGTATATAAAGTAAAAAAAAAAGTAACGTTACCTGTAGCCAAATGTCCCGTGGACCATATAGACCGCCGCGATCTGTTCGTAACGATTAATTGATGCGAGAGAGAGAGAGAGAGAAAGAGAATGAGAGAGAGAAAGAGAGAAATAGAGATAGCTAGGATAGATAGAAAGCGAGAGAAAGAGAGAGAGAGAGAGAGAAAGATTGTGTGCGTGTGCAGACAGTGTGGAAATCTCGCGAAACGAAACAAAGGGAGGAAAGAACAGTTCGATTCGATTATAGCGAAAAGTGAAGAACAAACCGAACGATAAACGAACGAAAAACAGAACAAAGAGCATAGTAAAGGGGGAAGAGGGGGGGAAGATGCGATGTCTCTCAAGCCGTTTGTAAAGCTCGCAAAAGCCACCTTGTGATAGAGTCTGGACTTTCGTGGCGAAATACGAAGAAACGAAGAAGAAGAAGAAGGACGAAGAAGAAGTTGAAAACGAAAAAGAGAAAAGACGAAATGTAAACTTTGTTCGCGCTTATTTTTCCTTCCGCTTTTTTTTCTGCTCGGAGAGAGAGAGAGAGAGAGAGAGAGAAAGAGAGAGAGGGGAGGCGAGCGAAAGCGAAAACGCGGAATCGGCGACGCGACGCAGAAAGAAACACGGATGAAAAATAGAGAGAGAGAGAGGGAGAAAACAGCGAACGAAAAGAAGACACAGAGAGAAATATGTACATGTACGTTGCACAGCCTGTCGCGGTGTTATGCTTAAAAAGATGAAAAAGAGAAAAAGAGGAAAAGAAAACCTGGAGGAGAGGCGTTGCCCAGCAGCGCGGATCGAACGAGCAACAAATGCGTGTATAGGATCTATATATATACATATATATATATTTTTTTTTGAAACGAGAATTTCGTCCAGCCGACCAATCCAAAGAAGCGACCAAATAAACGTGGAGGGAACGGGATAGATATGCGAGCCGTTGCACAACGCTTGAGGTGCTTAAACGATTTTTCTACTTGTAACGCGCGTGCGCGCGCGCGCGAGCGAGGTCTTCTTTCTCTCTTTCCTTTTTTGTTTTTCTTTTTTTGTTTTCATTTCGCCGCGTTGTTCGCTATTTCGACGACAGTTCCGATGATGCGAGAGAGAGAGAGAGAGAGAGTGTGATTGGACGGAAGATTTTACGGCGGTCACGTGATATGTTATTTACACAAGCGTATATCTGTATTTTTTATGTAACAGAGCCCCTCCTTAGGATCAGATTTTAAGCGAGAATTACGCGGTACCGTTAATTTATTTTTCTTCTTCTTCTTTTCTTTCAGTTTTTCTTCTCTCTCTTTTCGTTTCCTCTTCTTCCCGTGTACAACGTATATGTTTTTCCTTTTTTTTCGTATTACACTTCGTTCATCTCTCTCTTCCCTGTACACCTGCATTTCGATTTCGCTCTCATTCTCGATTCGCTTCTCTGTTTCCTCGCACTTCGAAGTGCAAGGAAGCCGCATCTTCCTCTTCTTTCGGCTCTCATTCGCGAATTCTCGGCGCCGTTTCGATTAATCTCGGCGCCGATATCCGAGCAGTTTCGAGGAGAAAGAATAGGAAGTCCTTTCGTTTTTCTCTCTTTTTCTGTTTTCTCGTATTATACTTCGTTCATCTCTCTCTCTTCCCTGTTCACCTGCATTTCGATTTCGTTCTCATTCTCGTTCCGCTTCTCCGTTTCTTCGCACTTCGAAGCGCAAGGAAACCGCATCTTCCTCTTCTTTCGGCTCTCATTCGCGAATTCTCGGCGCCGTTTCGATCAATCTTGACGCCGATATCCGAACAGTTTCGAGGAGAAAGAATAGGAAGACCTTTCTCTCTCTCTCTCTCTCTCTCTCGAACAGGAAACACGGAAATCCTTTCGATATCGTTCTCCGGCCAATTCGCGCCTCTTCTTTCGTGCTTCTCTCCCCGACACCTTCGCTTTCCTTCCTTCGAGTTTCCGCCGAGGTTCTTTACTTCCGAACGAAACGCACGGCTGCGGGTCCGCGTGTCGCTTGTTCCACCGTTCGACGGGAATCTGTTCCTCCCTCGATCGATTTTTCCCGCGATCGATTTCCACACGATCGTCGCGTCACAGCGACAGAAGATCGGCGAAAACGGGGGTCGACGAGCGACGCGCGAAACGCGTGGTGACCGATCATACGATGCTGTGTTACTTTAAGTCACTACGAGAAAACATACGTTATTGATTACCTTTTGATTTTAGTTTATGACATTTTTTTTATGTTATTAATTTTATTTGAGCATCATTCTAAGTGCTACGAGATCGTGTATTATTATCTATTATCTATTATACAATTGAATTATTATCTGATTATAATTATTAATATTATCATTATTATTAGTTATTAATGATTATTATTATTATTATTATTAATTATTATTATGTAATCTTAACGTTCTGTAATTATTATCACTCCCCCATGGTCGACTACTTTTACGAATTGTTCTCGCGTCCGCTGCCCGAACGCCGGTCGACGCGACGCCTCGAGATCGTCGTCGCGTCATTTCCCAATCGCCATTTTATTCTTTTCTCTCGCTCGCCCCTTTTTCTTCTCTCTCCTCCGTTCGCAGACTGTTCGTATACGAATACACAGGGCGCCCCAAAAATGTCTCGCGATCTGAAAGTAGGAGATTCCTGAGGTGATTTGTAACAACTTTGTCCGTAGCGAAAATGCAATCCGCGGCTTCGTTTACGAGTTATCGACGAAAAACAGTGACCAATCAGAGGCGAGATTGTTCGGCGCGAGACGGCCGCCGCGCGCCAGCCGAGCTCGCCTCTTATTGGTCCAGTGTTTTTCGTTGATAACTCATAAACGAAGCCTCGGAGAAAATTTTCGCGAAGGAAAAAGTTGCTTCAAATCAACTCAGCAACCTCCCGTTTCCGGATTGCGAGACATTTTCGGGACAACCTGTATGTATCTATATATATGTGTCTCTATTTCTCTCTCTGTGTTCTTTCGTTGGGGCTCGCGATCAAAGACGACGCTCTGGCGCGAGGCGTCGCGTCGACCATCGGGAATTCGTAAAAGGGACGGGGGCATCTCTCGCTACCCACATGTCTTTCATTGTACAGATTTTTTCACTTTTATATAGTTATCGGATATATCGTAACGTTATGCAACGTCGATTGCGGCGGTGTCATTATGTGTCGCCGTACCATAATTGTACTTGATTTTTTTTATTGAATAAATGTGGAACACGCCGAAAGTATAATGAACGTTCGGGTGATTCTTCGAGCGCAGTTTCGATTCTTCTGTTTCCCCTGCACGCCTTTCCAACGATCCCTATTCGTCCTAAGTACGTACGTGATTACGTACGTAATATAACGTAACGCGCGTCGATGATTCGTTTAATCCGAGTTTTCTTTAGATATTAATGTCGGAGCATTCGATTTATGATTGGACTTTTGTGTTTGAATAAACATTGAGTAACGGAGACCTTTTTAAGTAATAATGGACGATTTATTAGTGTACGTGTATAGCAGACAATTTGTTGTTGTACATGTATAGTAGACGTTTTATTATTATTATACATGTATATTGGACAATTTATTATTATACGTGTATAATACGCAATTTATTATTATATACGTGTATAATATATATAATATAATATATATATAATAAATTGCGTATTATACATGTATAATAATAAATTGTAATATCATAATAATATAATAATAAATATATATATATATATTAGACAATTTATTATTATTATACATGAACATTAGAGAATTGATTATTATACACGTGCCTATATCGTAGCACGTTTCATTAGACTGTCATCGCGCTCGTGAAATAGTATATATATTTACTTACTATAATATTTATTTGACTTCATATTTTAAAGGGAATTTTCCTCTATTTTTTATTTCGTGAACCAACAAACGAATGGCTCATATTTATAGACGAGGAATCCATGAAACCTGTTTGAACACATTGGACCCATTATCGCTTAAAGTTTACATCTCGCCGTAGTATTTTTTAAATGAATCGCAGCTTTAAATTAATTAAAATTAAAATTAATTATCTTTTAAATGGATCGCAGCAGTCGCAGTTTGCACAAGTTTCCCAAAAGCAGTCTTAGAAAAGTTAATATTGAATTATTATTATTATTTACTTATTACTTTACAATATTTAATTAATCGCATGACGACGATTTAGACATAAATTACAGTGAATTTAATGCAAAAGAAAGGACACCGAGACTGCGATATTTAAAAGAAGACATTCAGTAAATCAAGTCAATCTATTACGCCGCGATAAGTCTACTAATTGGATAAAGATAGCATTGAATTGTTATCGGTATACTCATCTAAAACAATATCGGTGCGAAGAAACTTGCTTCGCGAGATAAGAAATAAAAATCGAATAGATCATTTACCTTTGATAGCCGATGGGCGAGTGCATCATAACGCATTCGATAAAAATGCAGAGGTGAGTAACAACGGTTAAAATTAAATGAAACGTAACGTATTGAACGCTAAAATGAAATATGTATACACGATTAAGAACGAATCTCCGACGGATAAGACGGAATTCAGGAAACGGATCGCACATCACCGCGCATAAAATGCAAAGGTAAGTCTTGTGCAGTTAATTTGGAATCGTGCAATATTCTACCTTGTAAATTAAATCAATGCAATCAGTATTAAAAGGCTATTAGTATCAGTATTAAAAGGATTTGTGCAATCTTCGTTAACAATAGATTTCCGGAAACCGTCAAAATGGCGGGTCTCTAACCTTTTCGTTTACGATTATTCGTACCATAAAGATGGATTTATGAGTTATTTATTCAATTTATTATTTAGTTATTCAATTTATGAGTTATTTATCGAATTTATTATTTAGTTATTCAATTTATGAGTTATTTATTCAATTTATGAGTTATTTATTCAATTTATTATTTATTTATTCAATTTATGAGTTATTTATTCAATTTATTATTTATTTATTCAATTTATGAGTTATTTATTCAATTTATTATTTATTTACTCAATTTATGAGTTATTTATTCAATTTATTATTTATTTATTCAATTTATGAGTTATTTACTCAATTTATTATTTATTTATTCAATTTATTATTTATTTATTTAATTTATGAGTTATTTATTCAATTTATTATTGATTTATTCAATTACGACAAATGTTACAATAACGCCCGTTAAAAATCAGAATAAACGTCTTATCGTTACTTTTATAAACCAATATATAAAACAGCTGTTTTTTGTGTGTGGGACTCGTAAAGAACGTGCTCTAAACCTTCGCGAAATATCGCGACTTTTACGCGAAGCAAAACGAAGTGGAACTATTTCAAGATCGCATTTTTACTTTCTCACGTCAAGGTTACGTCAAGCTTTCAAACAGTAAAACTCCCGATAAACAAACAACACCTTTACAGACCCGAAGCCGAAGAAAAACAAAATCAGAACCTTAACAAAAGAATGCAAATTGCATGACAATGCGAACGAAACGCTGTCGATTGCTGCAAACCGAAATTACAGGCTCCGGTCGTATGCAAATTTCGACGGTTCCGGTCGAAGTGCAAACTTCCATCGGCTGCCTATTCCGGATGCCGGCTACCGATGCACGCGCCGCGCGACAAAGCGCACGACAATTCGTTCTTATTATCGCGCTATGACATAGTGGACGCTCGTTGCGGACCGATTGCCAGCGTCTAATCTATGACCCGAGCACGCGACAACGTCTTACGGCCGCCACGAGACCCGGCGAGGGGTGGGCATCGCGTCGTGTCGGACAGGCATCGGGGGTTGATTGGTTTGCGGTCGCATCCCATAGTAATGAGCTCCGCAGATGGCACGTCTCAGGAAACCCATTAGGCCGATTCTAAACACCGGAACCACTCCGAGCTGATCGATACAGATTAACCGAACCGCCAAGCGATCTGGAACGGTCAAAGATTATGGAAATAAATTAATAGGCGGCCGTCAGTCATTGTGATCGACGTGATCGCTCGCGGTCTCCCGATCGTCCTAACCAGTCCACTTCCAGATCGTATTCATCGAGGTCGATTGCTTCCGCTTTTCGAAACGACGACGTCCTTCTTCAGCGGGGAAAATCAAAGCTGGCTGGTTCGAAGTCGTCGAAGACGCGCAATGTTGCGCGAGCCTTTTTATTCGGGGGTTGGCGAGAAAGTATATACAGGGTGGGGCATTTTAAACAGGTCACCTGAATAGCTCGCTTGTTTTTGAAGATAGGAGAAAATGCATTAGAACAAACTTACTTGGTATCGAGGGGCTCATATATATATAATCTGGTATTACCAATTTTTCTGTACCTGGAGGCGTCAAGGAGATATGAAGGTCAATTCTGTTTTTTAAAATGGAACAGTAAGTTTCTTTATTTACATTCTGATAGAGCGTTTCGAGGCGAATACAATGAACTATTATGAAGGTCATTCAAGGTCACCCAAACTAACTTGTGTATCACGTGTGTGTATTACGTGACACGGGTCACAAAAGATAAACAAACATTCAATCACATTGTACGCTTGTCTGTATCCTCAAACATTATTGGTAATTTTAAATTATCTGTTTTAGAAAATAATTTAAAGAAAAATTCAGAGATTTATACATTTCAGCGGAGGATTAGAAATGTCGTAAATATTTCTGGACTTTTCGTACTAAATGTCATATGGTCATAGTGTTGTGGTCGTTGCATTGGACTTGATCTTAGCTTTTACATTATGACGATAAAAATTGCACGCAAGTAAATAGATGACATTATTTTTTCATTAGATTTATAAACAAATTTGTGTGATTATTTGCCATTTTACTGTATTTTAGCTTTGCTTTTCTGTGTCACTTTGGGTGACCTTGAATGACCTTCGTAATAGTTCATTGTATTCGCCACGAAACACTCTATCAGAATGTAAGTAAAAAAACTTACTGTTCCATTTAAAAAAACAGAACTGACCTTCATATTTCCTTGACGCCTCCACCTAAAGAAAAATTGGTAATACCAGATTATACTACTGTGATCAAAAAGTAAGGTGAATTTGTTTATAAAATGTAAATTCTTTATTTATTCTTCCAAATCAATTTCATCCCCTTCAAAGTAATCCCCGTCCGATAAAACGCACTGTTTCCGACGCTTTTTCCAGTCCTCGAAACAGTCGGAATAGTCTTTTTCCGGTATAGCCTTCAAGACCTTCTTCGATTCGGTTTTTATCTCCTCAATCGTGTCAAAACGGCGTCCCCGCATCGTCTTTTTGAGTTTGCTGAATAACCAGAAGTCGCACGGAGCCAAATCAGGCGAATACGGTGGTTGCGGAACGATATGAGTCGAGTTTTTGGCAAAAAAGTCGCGAAGAACCAATGCAGTATGACATGGCACCAATCGAGACTTGACGCGTTTGAGACACAAAACATCCTTCAAAATGGTTTGGACTGAGCCAAATGATATTCCAACACTATCAGCGAGGTCTCTCATTGTCAGTCGACGATTTTCAAGCACCAAATCTTCGATTTTTTTGGACGTGGCCCTCGTCGGTAGACGTTGATGGTCGTCCAGAGCGCGGTTCGTCTTCAACGCGTTCTCGGCCCGCTTTGAACTCGTTGTACCACTTATAAACGTTTTTTGTGCCATAGTTTGATCACCAAAGGCCTTCCGCAACATTTTCAACGTGTCCGCACAAGAATATTCGTTCCGCAAACAAAATTTGATGCAAGTTCTTTGCTCAACAAAATCACCCATTGTAAAAATCGAAAAATTCACTTTTGGTCGTTTACTAAAACACGTGTAACTCGGAGATAATTAAACCTTTTAACAAACAGACGCTTGGCAATTGTTATAGACAGTCCTACCAACCTAGGAAAAAAACAATTGCCTGCCTTCCTAATGTCCGGGAGTTTTAAATGACAATTTCACCTTACTTTTTGATCACAGTAGTATATATGAGCCCCCAGATACCAAGTAAGTTTGATTTAATGCATTTTCTCCTATCTTCAAAAACAAGCGAGTTATTTAGGTGACCTGTTTAAAATGCCCCATCCTGTATACAGGTGTCCCAAAAGTCTCGCAATCCGAAAGTAGCGGATTCCTCAGGTCATTCGAAGCAACTTTTTTCTTTACAAAAATTTTCTCTGAGGCTTCGTTTACGAGTTATTCACGAAAAACACTGACCAATCAGAAGCAATCTCGCCTGGCGCTAGGCGGCCGCGCCAATGAGCGTGACTGGGCGTCGCGCGCTCGTTGGCATGGTCGCCGCGCGACTACCGCGCTCGCCTCTCATTGGCCAGTGCTTTTTCGTTAATAACTCGTGAACGACGCCTCGTAGAAAATTGTTGTAAAGGAAAAAGTTGCTTCGAATCACCTCAGGAATCTAACAATTCCCCAGAAATACCATTCGGGATAATAATTTCGGGACACCCTGTGCATTCCACGAGGTCCAGGTAACGACAGCACCGGCGTCCATCCAGGCATCGTTCGCGGCAACTATAAAAGTGGGTGGAAGGCATCGACGAGCCCGAGCGCGTGGGTGGGAGGCGGATGTCGACGAGAATGACGAGTAGAAACGAGAGAAGGGTCCGGGCAGCCGGTTAAACCAAGTGCACATGTCGCCAAAGCGCGCGTGTCACCGCGCTCTCCGCTACGGTATATCTGGCGTGCATCCATATGCAGATCCCCATTGATATGACAACATTTACATACTGCATATTCGCTCTGGGCCATATACTCGCTCGCCAATTCCCCATTGTTGGCTTTCGGCCACCAGTGCGTTTGATTGACATTATTGGTCGCGCCGCTGACACCAGATTACATTTCTATTTGCATACATTCGCGGACCAGTTTGATCCCGCGCGATCAGTCCCTGCACTCTTCCTCCCCTCCCCCCTCGCCCCTCGACCGAGTTGCTGTATTTTTATTTTCGGCCACCACCATAACCCGGGAAACGACGATTTCTGGATCGGCGCGATCTCTCTCCGTCGATTGGAACACTTTTCACCCTTTGCCATAGTTGGACGAGTCCGACTCGTCGTGAAAATTTCTATAATAATATATATAATATATAATATATAATATATAATATATAATATATAATATATAATATATAATATATAATATATAATATATAATATATAATATATAATATATAATATATAATACATAATATATAATATAATATATAATATATATTTTATAATATATATATATAAATTATTGAGTATAGTTGTTATTCTGCCCTTTAAAATTCGAATAAAATTTCTTCTAATCTCTTGTCGTCAATATTTAAGCATTTAAGTAAATTTTGGCGCACACGATAAGCATCGATTTTCTTTCCCTTCTAAGAAATTATGGCAATCGAAAAATTTCTAATCGCAGTAACTGCGAAGAAAATGCTATGTCAAGGGGTTAATGGGCGTTAGGTCCAATTGACACAGGTTGCCACATTTCGATCGGCGGCTATATTTATCGATTTTAACGCGCCGCGATAATTTTTTTAATTAATTAATAATATAATTCTATCTTTTTCAGCTGTGACCGAAAATGCGCTCGCTATCATTGCGTACGAAAAACGTCGGATCTTCTTTTATATGCGAACGTTCGTCTCCCTGTTTTCGTTATGCTTTCGTTTTTGGCATGATCTCGTTCATGGTCGTACTTGTTCATTGTCAGGGTCGCATTTCAACAAGGAACATTCTCTCAAACATTGTTCCATTTCGTTATTTCTTTCGAATTTCGTAAGGATACGAATTCAATCGTGTAATTTATTCGTGTAATTTTTTTATGCGAGTGTAAACTTGCTTCCTGAATTATGTGTGTTTACATAGCTGGGAACAGTTATGTTGGTAGATAGATGATGATTCATTTATCGTATATAATTTATGCAAGATTCTAGCGATATTCTATGCCTGCTAATCTAAATTATGCAAAGAAATGTTGATGCGCCACCATACCGGAAATGAAACTCCCCTCGCGTCCTCGTCATTTTTTAATGATTTACACGTTGCGCGTATACCTCAAGAAAAATTATTACCAACATTATTTCATCGCGGAGCGAAGATGCGAATAAAACTTTGAAAGTTACTATGGGTCGATATCGTGATGATACTACGATACGGAACTTACGAACGAAACGTGCTGCATGTATTAATGCAATACGAATTTAATGGGACAAAATGCAGCAGTCAAGAAATCTCGTTGTACTTTAAACAAATTTTAAAGAGCTTACTACATGCGATGATTATTAAATGTGTGTCAAAGTCAACGCTCATCACAGAATATTGTAGTTCTGCTTTTCCGTATTAAAAAGATTCTAGTGACATTTGGTTTCCTGAAAATAGTACAATAAAAATTAATTTCAATTTCTAATTAAAATCGAACGTCACCCACATACTGTATCATACATGACCGAAGCGGCACTTTATCTGTTAATCCTATGCACTCGAACCGCGACTCTAAGGCGCCATTAAAAATTGATATTATTATATTTCAAAATAATCTTAACATTATCATATTTGTTTATATTTTTAAAAAACTGTAAAACGTATAGCTGTTGCACGTGTCAGAAAATTCAATTACATATATATAAAATCCACTAGATTATATAAAATGGAAATACAGTAATGTCTCTCTAATTGACGCTTAGATTGCGCACAAATATGGACAATTTGAGAAGAGGCTCAGATGCGATTATTCGAGCCTTGCGGTTTTGTTTTTATAGTTACGAATTGACAATAACTACAAAAGCAAGCCTCGAGGCTCGAATGATCGTGTCTCTTCTTTCCAAATTGTCCATTTTCGCGTACAATCTGAGCGTCAATTAGGGAGACAATGCACAGTGCGTCGAATAAGTTTCGAGACTCGGACCATATCTCGGTAACTAATAGCGCCATCTATGTTTTTAGACCGGCGTTTGAAAGCTGCGACATTCCTCTTTCCGGCAGTATCAATTTTGGGTCCGATCGGTTGATAAATAGCAAAGTTATAACAGTTCTCCCTAACATGGAACAAAGAGCGGTTATTAAATTTCACGGAAAACTTGGTAAAAATGCATCGGAAACATTCCGGTTGATGCAGCAAGTGTACGGCACCGATTGTTCGAGTAGAGCAAATGTTTTTCCGTGGCACAAACGTTTTTGGAAGGCAAAGAGAGAGGGTAGAAGATGATAATCGCGAAGGAAGGCCTACTACAATCTGAGCGTCGATTCGAGAGAGATTTACTGTACTCGTTTCAGTCAACTGTTTTTTGATCTAACTCTTAACTTGGCATCTCTCTAAAACTCTAAACGAAGCCGCGGATTGCATTTTCGCTAAGGAAAAAGTTGCTTTAAATCAGGAATCCCCTACTTTCGGATTGCGAAACATTTTTGGGATAGCCTGTATATATATATATATATATATATATATATATATATATATATATATATATATATATATATATATAAAATGCACTAGATTATATAAGATGGAAATACCATAGGCTAGAAAAGCTATTTCGAGTTAAAATAGCTCCGACTGCAAAGGGTTAAACCAGAAATCAGTTCACAATCGCCGCTAGCAAGAAGAATTGAATAATAGAAAAATTGAATTTTATTTACATTTGTGAGAAGTGATCGACATACATTTATAGCAGATTATATTTGAAATATAATTATTATTAATATTGTTACGAATTACTACACTTCTCCCGCGTCGCGGCATTTTATTTACAATAGAGAACACGAACTATAATACAACTAAATTAAATTATGTTAGAGATCTTTGAATTAGATGGTGTTGATCGCTCGACGGTCCGATCCCGACTCTCCGATTGTCCGTTGATAAAACACCTCCGTGGCAACCCCTCTCTTCTATTTTTCTTTAAGGAGTTGCTCACAACAGGGCAGTTTCACATTACAGCGACTTGATTTGGACAAGTCGCCGTAACAATATTATTGTTACAACGTACAAAGTTATGCTTTGAGACAGATTTTTAGACATTTTTGAGACATTTAGTTATCATTTGAGACAGTTTGCAATATGACTTTAATTCCACATTAATCCCGTTTATGCGAGACGATTGAAGATATCAACAAACCTCACGATCCGACACGCTGTCTTTTAGAGACAAATTTTGCCTCTCAAAAATCTGTCCCCATATTAGCACATTATACCGCCAGAAAGTAGAAATCTCAAGCTTTAAAACGATACTCGGTTCATCAAATTTGAACGAACATTGACAAAGTTATGCGAGTTTAAAGATCGAGCTCCTTTTAACACGTCGATCGCCGCGACGCTCCAATATGGCCGACACTAATTTCCGACCAATATTGAAAATTCATTTTCATTGTACTATATTCGAATAAACTGTACTTAACGAGGATGTTACGTCTGCGAAAGAGTTCTAACATCACTCACTACGATCAATTTAATCCTTTCAGTTCCGCTTCATCAATCGATCGTATCGCAAGCCGCATCCTCGAAGGAAAACAGTAAATCCACCCCCAATATAACACATATCCTGCGACATCCCAATAGAACTAGCGATCCTCAGCACCGTCGACCAGGTCCCCAGTATCGCCATCATCATTATCATCATCATTATCATCAGCATGATCATCATCATCATCATCATCATCAACCATCTCGTTATTAATATAACGCGGTGGTGCGCGCGCGCGCGGTTTTAAGTCGCGGTTCTAATAGACGGCGTAAATGCAACACGCAATAACGCGTGTGATCCGGTTCGGTGGAGCGATCGGCCGGCAGAAATTAAATCGGATAGCGAGCCTGGCCGAGAGTCGATCGAGAGCGCATGTCGTCGTCGCGGCGGCGGCGGCGGCGGTTTCGCGTCGAATATCCGGTCTCGCATCGAAATGAAGCGGATCCCCGTTCGCCGCGGTTTCTTTCGCGGTCGAACGGGTGACAGGGGTGCGAAGGAAACAATGAACGCGCAGGCGGGAAATTGAGGGCGCGTGGCGGCCGTTAGCGGGTTCGGTTAGCTCTTTATCGGCAGCCCTCTCGCCCGTGAATTATGGACACACGCTCGGCATTGTCCCGCGAGGCCGCGGCCGCGCGGATATTAAACGGGGAAAGCGAGGCTCGTCCGCGAATTGCGGCCGCCAGCCAGCCGGAAAATGAGACACGCTCGGTTCGACGACTCGGAATTTAAGAATGGGCCCCGGTTCGCGTTAATTGTTCTTCGCTCGGGGTTCCGGGTTATACGCGCTTAGGACGCGCTCGCCTGCTCGCTCGCGAGAACGTCGCACGGCTCGTTGACTCGCGTGGGAGATTCGCTTTTTGTTTGCTACCATCGGGCCGCGCGTTCCGCCGTGTTTGCCACGCGCTTCCTTCAGTATTCTCTTGTTAGACGACACCTGGAAAAGAGCGCCGTTTGGAAATCGCGCGGACGCGAAACGCGCGAGCCCCTGTCGGAGCTCCTGCTAATCGATCTGTGATTTTGTCTGCTTTTGTCATCTCATCGCTCTCAATTTATCGTCTGCGAGCTCCGACGAGCTCCGACGAGTTCCGACGACTGTTTGGAGCGCTGCACAGTGGGCTGTTTTGACACGTTCAGCGCCGATAATCGACCGCTAAAGTTCCCGGAAAATCAAAGCCATTTACGGTAATGTCTCCCTAATTGACGCTCAGATTGTACGCGAAAATTGACAATTTGGGAAGAAGAGACACGATTATTCGAGCTTCGCAGCTCGTTTTTATAATATAATCCGACGCTCAGATTGTAATAGGCCTTCCTTCGCGATTATCATCTTCTACCCTCTCTCTGCCTTCCAAAAATCGTTTGTGCCACGGAAAAACATTTGCTCTACTCGAACAATCGGTGCCGTACACTTGCTGCATCAACCGGAATGTTTCCGATGCATTTTTACCAAGTTTTCCGTGAAATTTAATAACCGCTCTTTGTTCCATGTTAGGGAGAACTGTTATAACTTTGCTATTTATCGACCGATCGGACCCAAAATTGATACTGCCGGAAAGAGGAATGTCGCAGCTTTCAAACGCCGGTCTAAAAACATAGATGGCGCTATTAGTTACCGAGATATGGTCCGAGTCTCGAAACTTATTCGACGCACTGTGCAATGTCTCCCTAATTGACGCTCAGATTGTACGCGAAAATGGACAATTTGGAAAGAAGAGACACGATCATTCGAGCCTCGCAGCTCGTTTGTATAATTGTTGAAAATCGGTAACTATGAAAACGAGTCGCGAGGCTCGAATTCGCAAGGATCCTCTTCTCGAATTGTCCATTTTTGTGAACAATCTGAGCGTCAATTAGGGGGACATTGCTGTAAATCGTTGAAGCGAAACTGGAAGGTTTAAATTGGTCGTAGTGAGTGACGTTAGAACTCTTTCGCAGACGTAACATCCTAGTTAAATACAGTTTGTTCGAATATAGTACATTGAAAATGAATTTTCAATATTGATCAGAAATTAGTGTCGGCCATATTGGAGCGACGCGGTGCTCGACGTGTTAAAAGGAGCTCGATCTTTAAACTCGCATAACTTTGTCAATGTTCGTTCAAATTTGATGAACTGAGTATCATTTTAAAACTTGAGATTTCTACTTTCAGACGGTATAATGTGCTAATAAGGGGACAGATTTTTGAGAGGCAAGATTTGTCTCTAAACGGGAGCGTGTCGGATCGTGAGGTTTGTGAAATAAAGTTGGTTTTTGAATTAAAGTCATGTTGCAAACTGTCTCAAATGATAACTAAATGTCTCAAAAATGTCTAAAAAACTGTCTCGAAGCATGACTTTATACATTCTAACAATAATATTAATAA
Organism: Megalopta genalis; assembly: GCF_051020955.1. Lineage (NCBI taxonomy): Eukaryota > Metazoa > Arthropoda > Insecta > Hymenoptera > Halictidae > Megalopta > Megalopta genalis. The sequence goes on from NW_027476093.1 coordinate 1,952,034, forward strand.
TAATTATATTTCAAATATAATCTGCTATAAATGTATGTCGATCGCTTCTCTCAAATGTAAATAAAATTCAATCTTTCTAATTTCGATATTTGACAATGACAATTAATATGGACACGCTATAAATAGAAACTTTCTTTCTCGGGTAGAAATTTATTAACAATACAAAGAAGTGGTAATCAACGTAGCTGTGAAAGAAAAATCACAATACACAGGGTTAAGTGTTCATTCAATGAACAGCTCCCCCCTATTCTAAATTGATTCTGACGATGCGGTAACGTTAATTGATGGTTAATTAACCGATGGTTTAATTGAACCGAGCAAGTATTAACATTTGTTCGTAAAGAATGCAGTAAGTCCGACAAGTATTATAGTTACAAGGCATTATAAAAGCTTGGCCACTCTTGAGATTATAATATAACATAAACATAATATAAATACAATATAAATATACAATATAAATATACAATATAAATACAATATAAATACAGTATAAATATACAATATAGATACAATATAAATACAATATAAATACAACATAAATACAATATAAATATACAATATAAATACAATATAAATACAACATAAGTACAATATAAATATACAATATAAATACAATATAAATATACAATATAAATTCAATATAAATACAATGTAAATATAATATAAATATTCAATGTAAATACAATATAAATATAATATAAATATACAATATAAATACAATATAAATATAATATAAATATACAATACAAATATAATATAAATATACAATATAAATACAATATAAATATACAATATAAATAAAGACGCGATGGAACGATTAATGGAAAAAACGAAACAAAGAAATAGCAACTGGAAGAAAGTGAATCGCAGGCTCGTGAAAAGAGAAAAAGAAGAACGATTGTGCACTATACTTATTCGTAATCTCAGTATGACTTAGCTCGAACAGATGTTACCGTAAACCTTTCTTCGTTGCACCGGCACGTTCGATGGGAACCGTGCAAAGTTTCTTGTCCTCGTAATAGAAGACGATCGCTTTGGAAGCCCCAGAGGACGTGATCGTAAAAAGACCCCCGGCTCGAAATTGTGCCATTTATTCCGGAAAATTTCGAACGACTCCGAACGTCTATAAGTCCGTCTGAGTCAGCGGGGGCTTTCCCGGCCGGATTTTCACGGGAAAGCCGGCCGCGTAGCGAGAAAGTCGGCCTTTATCGGGGCTTTTCCGATAAACCGAACGTACGCAACCGGCACAGTTGACTGCACACCGTTGCGTTGCGTTCGTCACACGTCGAAGATACACACGTGTATCACCCGATTGAAGAAGAGCCGCGTGACTCATCGTCGACGCGCCTTTATCGCGCTTACGGAAGTCATTTGCACGTTTCTTCTTCACGCCTCTGTCGATCGGATCGCCGTTTTTTATCGGTTCCAGTTTTAACGATCGCGCGGCAAACGGTACTAATTTCACGTGGAACACAAGACACGCTTTCTCTTTAAATTGGCCTTGCAAAATACGCTTTGGAAACACGATTTTCGGTCGTCGAGTTCATAATCTATGCGTAATCTAGGGATAATCTAGGCATAATCTAGGGATAATCTATGCATTTACACTGCTTGAATTTTCTGTGGCACGAGAAACATCGTCGTTATTGTTTTGCTGCATTTTTCTTCGATTCTATATTTTGTGTACGCGACGCTAATTAATTTAGAGTAATTTAGATTTACCGCCGAGTAATTTAGATTTATCAATTTTCTATGCATAATCTATGCATAATCTATGCATTTACACTGCTCGCATTTTCCGTGGCACAAGAAACATCGTCTGAATCGTACGATTCTTCTTCGATTCTACAGGGTGTCCTAAAATTATTGTATTTCCGGGAACTGAGAGGTACATGAGATCATTTGAAGCAACTTTTTCCTTAGCGAAAATGTTCTACGAGGCTTCGTTCACGAGTTATTAACGAAAGACGCTTGACCAATGAGAGGCGAGCTCGGCTGGCGCTAGGAAGTCGAGCCATCAGCGGATCTGGGCGTCGACCGCCCGTTGGCTCGGCCGGCTCGCGCTAGCCGAGCTCGCTTCTCATTGGTCAGTGTTTATTTGTTAATAACTCGTGAACGAAGCCTCGTAGAATATTTTTGTAAAGAAAAAAGTTGCTTCAAGTGATCTCAAGGATATTCCCCGGAAATACCATAATTTTGTGACACCCTGTATATTTCATGTACGTGTATTACGTTTACCAATGTTCTATGCATAATCTGTGCATTTATACTGCTCGCATTTTCGCACGATTTTTCATCGATTCTACATTTTGTCTACGCGACGCTAATTAATTAGCGTAATGTTAATTAACTAATTAATTAATAGTAATTTAAATTATTATTAATAGTAATATATAATAAATTATATATATATAATATTATATATAATAAATTAACAGTAATTATTAATTAACTAATTAGAGTAATCTAGATTTACCGCAGAGTAATTTAGACTTACCAACGACCAATGAAAGTGCGAAATATTAAAAATTACAGTGTCCTTTAGAATCGTTTCGAAAAAATCGTTCGATAATAACACAGCATCGTTTCTCTCCCGCTGATTTCAATTAGCCGTATTAGTCTCGTCGGGGATAATTCTTGAATCGACGCGAACGGGACCTTGCAGCAGCCGCGTCGTAATTAAAATCCGCGACGAAAGAAGGGGAGATCAAAGTTTGTTCACGATCTGAAGGTGCCTTTTATCGTGGCGGTTGCTCACACTATATTTTAATAGCGCGACACGTTCGACACGTTGAGTCATCTCGTTCGATTCGTCGAACGCCGGGAACGTGACCGAGTTTTCTGTGTGTATGTGTAGTTTGCTGCGACGCAGGAACGATTCCACCTGACGTTCGCGGGAAATTTGTAACGATTCGCGGCGGCGCAAGTGTACTGTAAACGGCGGGCACGATAAAGCTGCAATTTACTGTTCCCTCGGACGTGCGCATCGGCGGCGCGCGTGCTTTCTCTAAACAATAGAAAAGTCACGTTCTTTTCCGCGAGCCGAACGGTAACGATCCGAGTGAGTAAGCAACGCTCGCGTATCTTGCGTCAGACCGGAGACAAAAAAGAACAGAGAACTAACTGAAAAATGTACGACTCACGGAAACGGCAACTTTTGCACCGATTCACGGCGTTCCGGCGAGAATCGAAGATCGCGGTAATCGTGCAGCGTGAGGCGTTCGCGCGATCACGTTCAGAAGCAACGTGACAAAATGTTGCGAATTTTCGTGTGCGTCTATTTCCGCGCGATCCACAGTAATGTCTCTCTAATTGACGCTGAGATTGTCCACAAAAATGGGCAATCAATTGTCAAGGTTAAAGTCTCCCTTACTGACGCTCAGGTTACAGTAATGTCTCTCTAATTGATGCCCGGATGGTCCACAAAAATGGACAATCTACGGAGAGGAGATTATTCGATCCTTGCAGTTAATTTTTATAGTTACGAATTGTCAAGGTTAAAGTCTCCCTTACTGACGCTCAAATTACAGTAATGTCTCTCTTACTGACATGTTCAGATTGTCCACAAAAATGGACAATTTGGGAAGAGGAGATACGATTATCCGAGCCTTGCGGCTCGTTTCTATAATTATTGACAATCGATAACCATAAAAAACGAGCCACAAGGCTCAAATAAATAAAATAATAAAATAAAATAAAATAAAATAAAAGGCTGCTCTTCCCAAATTGTACATTTTTCTGCACAATCTGGGTGTCAGTTAGGGAGATATTACTGTATTTCTGTTCTTTCGGAAGAATTTTCTCTTCTTTCAGAAGAATTTTCTGTTCTTTCATCGGACTCTATTCAAGACTTCTACGAATTATCACGGAATTTATGGAATTTATGGAATTTATGAAATTTATGGAATTTATACTTTGTTGTCTTAACACAGATGATACATCGCGTTTTCTCTGTTCATTGTGAGAACGAAGTAAAAGGATGAAATGACAGAAAACGTACTCTCAGTGTGCAAAGAGACACCTTATTTTATTTTGACGCGTTTTGGGGTCTTCGCTATTCTATTCACGAATTAAGCGATGTTCGTAGCGCTTTTGAAAAATAAATAGGGGACGCAGACGAGAACCAGTGACCGTCGGACCGGATGAACTGATGTTTTATTTACCCATCCAATTAGAGTTGTGCCTCGAGTATATAACCTTCGTTCGCTGATTTAACCCTTTGCAGTCGAGTGGCGACTGCAATTTTGTTAATATTAAGTGAGTTCAAATTTTGTTGACCCTTAAATTCATCGTGCTGCCGTTAAATCTCGTTTCTTTTGAAATTATTTATATATAAAATTATATATTCTATATATTATATTAATATATATATATTAATATTAGAATATATAATTTCGTAATGTAAATAATTTCAAAAGAAACGATGTTAACTCGTAAATGCACGACCTTTTTGTTTTCAATTTCTATTTATCGAATTTTACTAAAAAATGAGTGTACATTGGGGGAAAAATAAAGGAAAAAATGATTTCTTTAGGAAAATAGATTTTTTCATTACAAAATTATAAATATTTTGTTTTGTAATCGATCGGCTACATACGATAAAAAAGCTATTTTCCTAAAGACGAACAAAACAATTATATCTTTAGGAAAATAGCTTTTTATTATAAATATTTATAATTTTGTAATAAAGAAACTATATTTTCCCAAAGATATAACTGTTTTCTTCATTTTTCCCCTAATATACACTAATTTTTCAGTGAAGTCCGATAAGTAAAACTCGGAAACAAAAAAATCATGCATTTATTTAAGATGTTAACATCATTTCTTCTAAAATGTTATCAACATTAATCCGAAAATTCCGTTCCAAAATTTTCAACTTAACCTTAACATTATCAGCCTCGATTAATCGCATCGTCGCACCAAACCCGTCACCAATTCCAAGCCAGCAACAATTCCATTATCCGAACATCCTTCAACCTCGACAATCAATCAAGCTTCCGCTCCACAAATTCCCAGCGACCTTGAGCGCACCACTCAGAACAATAACCTTGAAACAACAAATTTCGAAGGGTGGTAAACCTTAAAAGAAGAACCGCGGTTTCTCGTCTCCGTCAATTACCAACTTTCCTTCTATCGTCCGTCGAGGCCGCGTTTTTCATCCGCTCAATTCGAGCAGCGGCAAGAGGGCAAGGGGGCAAGAGAGCAAGAGGGCAAACAGGCTATCAAAGCCGAGAGAGAGAGAGAGAGAGAGAGAGAGAGAGGCGCCGGGCGACGCGGGCGCGCGGCTCACGGCATCGTTGAAAAATTCACGCGGCCCCGGCGACGTAGGCGGGTCCTTCGCGCAGTTGGCCCGTCGCAGTTTTTCGCAGCCCGTAACGACAACCTGTCCCGGCGGCGGCTGATTTACCGCGCGCCGAGAGAGAAATGAATCACATTATCGGCCGGTCGGCTGCCGCGACGATAGTCGTCGCGAGGGAGAGAGAGCAGGGGACGCAGGGAAAAAAGCGATAAAGCCGCGGCGACAGGCAGTCTAGCGCGCGATACCGCGCGCCGCGGCGGCCGAGTGTAAGCGGCTCGCTCGTACGTCTCCCGGTTAGCGCGCGCGAGCGCGAGAGTCAGCGCGTGCCGCCGCGCCACTTTGCGTCGCGCCGCACCGCGCCGCGCCGCGCCGCGCCGCTCTGAAACCGTGTTACACCTGTGTGCCCTGCTCTCGAAACGCTCACTCGGCCACTTAGTGTCGAGCGGTGCTCTCCTCCGGGCCGGCTTTCCTCTCTCGATCGAGTGCCTCTGCCGGTGAAATGTCCCGGCCATCGAACGAGTCCGATGTATCGACGCGAGCCGGCCGGGGGGATGATTTATGGCACCTCGGCGATACCGATACCGAGCGAGCAAACTGCACCGGCCGAATCCTGTCCGCCGTCGTCGACTATCATGATTCTCGAATGGATTTCCTTCTTCGTTCGAAACGTTGATCTTCTTTTCTTGTTTTCTTATTTTTTTTGTCGATTTCACTCGGTTCTTATAGCTTCTTTTTTCTTTTTTTTTTGTATGGACTTCCTGAACGGTGGACTGGTTTTTCAGTCGACTGTATATTGGAACTTTTTCTTTTTGGTTATGTTTACAGGCGTTTCTGCTGAAGCAATTTTTAGTAGAAATGTGTCCTGACGTGAATTGTTTATTGCGTTGAGTATGAAGGTGCAATTTTGAGTATTAACCCTTTGCAGTCGGTGTGATTTTAACTGGAAATTTGAATTAGCTTGAAGGTGCAATTTTGAGTATCAACCCTTCGCAGTAGGTGTGATTTTAACTCGAAATTTGAATTAGCTTGAAGGTGCGATTTGAGAAGGTGCAATTTTGAGTATAAACCCTTTGCAGTCGGTATCATGTTAACTTCGAAATTCGAATTTGTATTTGTGGCTAATTGGTTAAGTAGACTAACACATTCTTTTGCAATTTTTGGGGTCTGTGTCGTTTTCCCAGTATGCCAGTAATTTTAGTATAAATAATTCTATTAAGTAAGGGTTAAATAGAAGGGTTAAATAAAATATAGCGAAAGAGATTGTTAAAGGAAAGTTATGAGTGTCGAAATATTATAATATACATTATATTGTATATTATATTGCACATTATATTGTATATTATATTATATATTATATTGTATACTATATTGCACATTATATTGTATATTATATTGTATATTATACTGTATATTATATTGTATATTATATTATATATTATATTGTACATTATATATTGTATATTATATTATGTTATATATTATATTGCCTATTATATTGCCTATTATATTGCATATTATATTGTACACTATATTGTATATCACACATTATAATGAACACAATGTAAAAGAACGTAGCAGATTAATTTGATTCGATTAATTTAATCACAGGCTGCGAGCGATTTCAAATGCAGCCAGTGCACGGTGCAATAATCGAGTCTCGCAATAATCGTTGCGTAACGTCGCAGATATAACTGTTCCACGGTCTATCAGGAAACATTGGCACAGCTGCGAAGCACTGGGAAGCATGAATAACCCAGTGAACAGTGAATCGTGTTTGTTCAGAGGATTAAGTGCTTTTTAAATGACTGTACTCTTCTAGTTTTCTGATTGTACGCAATAATCATACGATATGCATTTATCTCTTTAGTAATGTAAAAATATAACATGCCGTATATCCTGTGAATAATAAAAATAACAGATATATATATATAGTCTATTTTTCTTTATTAAAATTCAAAAAATCCATTTCAAGGATTTCGCTGAAAACGAGGTCTTTATTTTAGAAAGAACTTTAGAAGGAAATATCGCTCGAAGGAAGCATTTGCGAGCATACTTTCGGAGGAAGAAATTTGTTCGTTATGCGATCCTAAATTCCTATAAAAGTTTGGCGATTCGATCCGGACACCCTGTATAATATACCACAAACAAAGACCGTGAATTATAAGAGCATTCGAACAGATAATTTAACCTTTGATTAAAAGCCGCAAAGAAATTGTTGCTCGCCCGATTCTTTGTTTCGTTTAATTTGTAACCATTTGCACTCGAAGCCAAATTAATGCAAAATTTAATACAGTTTTTCCGACTTACTGTATTCTCATTTTATATAACCTAATGCATTTTATATTATATTATATTATATTATATATATATATATATATATATATATATATATATATATATATATTATATTTTAAATTGAATTTTGTGACCGATGCAACAGTTCTTCAAATGTGAACAAATTTGATGAATAAAATAATTTTGAAACGTGGCATAAGAATCTTTTTAATGGCGCCTTAGAGTCGCCATTCGAGTGGAAAGGGTTAAAAGGGGTATATATTAGATCTGATAAGAAATTCTCCGCGCATCGGCCTATTTGTTAACAAGAGGAACGCCGCGATTGTTGTCCTCGGCCAGCAATTATTTCGTTTTGCATCACGGATCACGGTTCTCTCTCTCTCTCTCTCTCTCTCTCTCTCTCTCTCTCTCCATTGCAGAGAAAATCCGTGAAGCGTCTGACGCACACCGGGCCGTCACGCATAATTGCTCGAGGCAACGGGGCAAACGAGCAACCGAACGGACCCCTCGCTTCGCCTTCGCTTTTTACCACGGCAATTAATATCACTTGATATCCCGGCCAAGTCGCGGCCGGCGCGCATAAATTCGACGCTCGAATAATTTCCTACATAACTCAACCCTTTCCGTCGTAACTCATCGGTGGAAGCGTGTTGCTCCGGGACGACCAGTCGTTTCGCGACGACTTCCTGGCATGCTAATCACGGCCACCGATGCAAATTCGGGGGCGTGGACGTCGCCCTTTCGAACCGGATCACACGATCCGATGACGAGAGAAACGAAGATTAGAAAAGCTCCCCGAAGCCCAGCTAATGGGTGCCGTGATCCTGCGAAGATGTTAACGGAAAGAAATTAGCATGATCCGACTTCGGATGTTCGTTCGATTAACCCCTTTCGCGGCGCCAAAGTGTTCGTCTCTCACCTTCGTTTTGTACGAGTCGGTTAATTTTTAATGCGCAGGAAAATCTTCAATATTGTTTAAACTAATGCGTTTCACAATTCCAGCAGAATCTCTTCCAGCAGTGTCTTTAATATTCATATTTAATATAAATTTAATTTAATATTTGATATTATATTTAATATTATATTTAATATTATATTTAATATTTAATATTCAATATTTAATATTCAATATTATATTTAATATTTAATATTCAATATTTAATATTCAATATTATATTTAATATTTAATATTCAATATTTAATATTCAATATTATATTTCATATTATATTTAATACTTAATATTTAATATTTGATATTATATCTAATATTCAATATTTAATATTCAATATTATATTTCATATTATATTTAATACTTAATATTTAATATTTGATATTATATCTAATATTCAATATTTAATATTCAATATTATATTTCATATTATATTTAATATTTAATATTTAATATTTGATATTATATCTAATATTCAATATTTAATATTCAATATTATATTTCATATTATATTTAATATTTAATGTTATATTTATTACTCGATTTGCAAACAAGTTACCCTACACTGAATTTATTACACCGGAAACGTATTTGATTATTCTATTATAAACGTATATAATTATCGTATAATTTTCTCTATTATATCGATGAAAATATTCTTCCTACTACCAATAGACAGTAAAATATTTTTACAGGGACACTTTGCGTAGCTACATGTAATATTTTACGGCGGATCGTCTAGTAATCCGAGCTCGACGTGAAATTTCTATCTTCGTCGTAGATAATTCGTTCGGCAAATAATAACCGTCGATACGGACACGCGACTCGTCGATTAGATTAGATAACGGGGATCCTCTTGATCGGTTCGGCCGGAATTTGTCTTTGGTAATTCCTCAGTTGCCCGAAGGTGAACGCACTTTTATCGGTTATTCGCACCGAGTGCGAAACTCGTGTGAAAATTCCGGGAATAAAATTTATCCTTAGGGGGATGCCCCCTTTCGAGCGCTTCGTTGTCTGCGTGAAACGTTCAAGTGTTATTACTGATAACATCTTTGGGAAGCTTCTAGAGATTCGGTGTGCAGGCTGATGCATCTGAAACGGACTGTCTGAACGTCTCGATTGTTATTCGAGGACTGTGATTTTATACATTTAGAACGAAAAAGGAGTATATAGATAATTTGTATATTTGTATAACAATAATATAATATAATAATATTATAATATATATATATATAATAATATAATATTATAATATAATAATATTATAATATATATATATATATAATAATATAATATTATAATATAATAATGTATTCTATGTATAATATATACAATATATATAATACAATATAACAACAATATAATGTAATAATATTATAATATATAATATATATTAATAATATATATATATAATATGTATAATACAGTATAACAATAATATAATGTAATAATATTATAATATATTATATATTAATAATATATATAATAATATTATAATATATTATATATTAATAATATATATAATAATATAATAATGTATTATATGTATAATATATACAATATATATATTATTATAATAGTATTATATATTATTTACTGAAATATTTTAATTCGACGAGATTTTACAGGTTTCTGGAAGGTTTGACTAACAAAATTCTACAAAGTTGACAAAATCACGGTTCCAATTGTGTTGCTTTTCCCCACGAAGTTCGCTTGCTGTGCGCCTAATTGTCGCATCGTCGTGTCTCTTCGACGACAACGTCGTCGACGTCGAAACGACGGATTTTTGCAGCGGAGTGCCGCGAACGAATTAACCAGTGTGTCGGCTAATCGGCGCGGCCGAATAAAACCGCGATTCTAAAAGCACGCGATAGCACGTGCCGACGATGACAAACGCTCTCGGCTCGTATGCGACTGGAGCGAATAAGCCGATTATACTTTGTGGTCCATTGAGCCCCGACAGTCTTTCGCTCCCATTCTACGGTTCCCCGCGACCGCCTCCTTTATGCGCTATCTGTTGACAGTGGCACTTAATTAGGCGGCCGTTATGAATTATCAGCGAACGTTACCACGCGAAATAAGCGTGTTTATGCGCGGGCATCCCGATGTTGTGACTCCTTGAAATATTAATAGCCGCAGTTCTCTAGCTGGATTCCGTTAAGATACCGGCCACGCTAATAATAGAGTAATCGTGGAATAATAGTAAATTAGGAGGCGCGCGATAATTGCTCACTTATCAATTTAATTTAGCTAAGCTTCGCTGGGAATCGTCGTTTACACGGTTTGCGCATTTCTTTGCTTCTTTAACGCATAGAAAGCGTCAAATTTTATTGATTATTTAGTTCTAATTGCCTCACTAATTTTATTGATTAGTTTTAATTGCCCTGAGTTTGACATTGTTTGGAATATAAAGAAAAAATAAATATGCAACTGATCGTTTATGGGGAACGCATTTCTTTGCTTTTTTAACGCATAGAAAGCGTCAAATTTTATTGATTATTCAGTTTTAATTGCCCTACTAATTTTATTGATTATTTATTTATTTATTATTATTATATTACATTATATTATTAAGATATTAAAAGATATATATATATATATTATATAAGATATATATTAAGATATTAATAATAAATAAATATATTTATTATTATTTAGTTTTAATTGAGTTTCACATTGTTTCCAATATAACTAAAAAATAAATACGCAACTGATCGTTTATTGGGAACGCATTGATCGCGTTAGTAACACCCTCACCCCCTAAGAAAGAGAATTACAAATGTAAAACCACCAGTCGAGATAAAAAAAAAGTAAAAAATTTTAACGCTCGGCCGATCGGTTAAATTTGTTTATTACGCGCCGCACCGAAAGAACGAGTCGCTGACAATGTTTTTGAACATTTCGCTCGTTGAAAAGGTTTTTCGCGCGGCCAACTAAACTAACTCGGCGCGAGACTTTTTGGTCTCCGCGTCTCTCCTGATACAAAAAATGTGTATTTCCGGTGCGCAGTGCAAACAAAACGTAACGACATACTTATCCACTTCCGTTTCTGTTTTCGCGCACCAACGGTTGTGCGAGAAATGTGACACATAACGGTAACGCATATACCAAATTAGAACTGGCATTCGGTTGACGCGAATTCGTTACCGTCGACTTCCTCCGGCATCGGTTGTTTACTGTCAATTTATACACATTTGCACGGAGGCGAGGGTGGGGTGTCACAGTGGATTCGGGTCCCGGGTCCTTTTGTATTGCCGCTGCATTACCGCTGCATTCCCGCTGCGTGGGCCGAAAATTAAAGTGTATTAACATAACACGCCGAGCGCCGCCGCGTCGGTCACATATGGGTGACACTAAATAAAATAAAGACCGGATAAATTCCAGATAAAAAACGAGAGTTTTTCAATTTCGTTTGTCGTTCCAAGTGATAGCAAAATTTATGAGAAGACGTTTTGCTCATTGTTTAGTATACTGGTCTCTCTGTCATCTAAATAAGCGAAGAAAGATTCAAGTCATTCAATTGTAGTTATTTATTGCAGTTTCAAAAATATTATTGTGTCCTAACCCTTTGCACTCGAAGCTACTTTTAATTAAAAGTGGTCAGTTTTCTAAAATTTAGCTACTTTTAATTATATTTTAATAAAAAAAGATTCGAGTCATTTAGTCCAGTTTCAAAAAAGTTATTGTGCCTTAACCCTTTGCATTCGAAGCTACATTTTAGCAATCCGGCCCTAAAAAGCTAAATTTTAGAGAACCAGACTACTTTTAATTAAAAGTAGCTTCGAGTGCAAAGGGTTGAGACACAATTGAAACTGGACTAAACAACTTGAATTATTTTTTTTATTATAATATAATTATATTTTAAACATATTTTCTGATCTACAATTTTAAGAGTTCCTTTTAGATATAAATGAGTCTGGTACTGTTATAATTATTTTCAAAAACAGTACAGCAATTTTTAGTGGCGCCTAATAGGCGCGAGTGCAAAGGGTTAAAAGGTGTACGAACACTTTTGTGAGCCACTGTACATGTGAGTGAAGTCTTACGTATTGATATTAGAGCATACCCCTTCTCAGAGATATTTATATTAATTAATAAATTACGATTCAATAATAAATTACTATAAATAATAATAAATTACGATTCAATAAGAAATTACTATAAATAATAAGAAATTACGATAAATAATAATAGATTACGATTCAATAATAAATTACTATAAATAATAATAAACTACGATTCAATAATGAATTACTATAAATAATAATACACTACGATTCAATAATAAATTACGATAAATAATAATAAATTACTGTAAAAAATAATAAATTATGATTCAATAATAAATTGTGGTAAATAATAATAAATTACGATAAATAATAATAAATTACGATTCAATCAAAACGAGAGAAAACTGAACGAAGCATCGCTTTTCAATCGGGATGCGTGGCTACGCGCGAGCATATAACATGATTCTATAAAATAGAAATAGAAATTCCCCCTAATTGACACTAAGATTGCGCACAAAAATGGACAATTCGAGAAGAGGAGACACGATTTTTCGGCACATTTGAGGCACATTAATATAGTTACCGATCGCCAACAACTACAAAAAGAAAACGATCTACAACGCTCGACTAATCGTATCTCCTCTCTCCAAATTGTCCCTTCCCGCGTACAATCCGAGCGACAATTAGGGAGACATTACCGTATCCCATTCGCAGGGAATAGAAAGTTCGCGTGCCCTCCGCGAGGGCAGAGAAATCGCGAAGGAAACAGTAGTAGTTCCGCGTCGGATGTTTCCCCGTGCGCGGCAAAAAAGAAAAAAACAGTCGTTGGGACCACCGAAGTCATTCGGTAGTTCACTTCACACACACACACACACACACACACACACCTTTCGGGCCGAGCGTGTCGCTGCCTGAAAGGTGCAATTATAACTGCCACGCAAGCGAGGCGCGGCAGGAAAGTTACAACGAATCGGATCAGGCTGATTTTCCCGGATCCATTGACAAGCGCGGGGACCGTACAAATATGGCACTCTTTAACAGCCAGGGCCCCGTCCCGCACGCGTATCCACCACCTCCCCGCCCCCCACCCTCCATTATGATGCATGGGAGTCGAGTTTCGACCCCCATCGGCCGACCGCAACTACCCCAGCTGGTTGTATTGTCCGCTTAATAATAGACCGGCGTGCAAAGTGCGGGACTCCTTCCGAGTACACGCCGCTGACACCGTATAATCACATCCCGGCATACCTTCTGGCCATAATTCATACGCGTTACCTACGACAAATACTGGGAAACCAAGCAAACACCGTGTTCCGCGCGGATAAGGGAATGATAGCGAGCATCGCCGCGGTTACTGGCACCCAACGCTCGGCCCGGGGTGCCCTCCCGGGGGAGGGAGGGGTGCCTCCCGGGAACGGTGACTAGCTAAAAGAATTGTACACAAAGTGTCTCTCGCCTCTGATGGACGTCTAAATTATTTCCGCCGATATTTAACCCACTGTCAACGAGCGGCCCGCTCGCTTTAACCCGTGCGCGATCGTAATTGATCTTCCCTTTTGTGCGCGTAGAATGACGGCAATGACGCATCGTCTCGTTTCTGAAAGCGGAGCTTTCGTGCGAAGCTTCTGGAACGTTAATTTATAAGCGTCGGGGGGGAAACATCGATTGGAAAATAAGGAGATAAGAAGAGCGAAGGATGTTCTTGGAAATATCGTTATGTTGGGCGACGATAAATTGTTAAATATTGGATTGATTTGCGGATGCATTCTTTAACTTCATTTATCTCGTTGTTTATCTATCGCTTTAATGATCGACAAGCGTCGATAAATCGTTCACTGATTTCTCAATGACGCAAGATAGCGAATTTTCTGTGCTTGCAAATTTATTACGCGTTTGTTGCGCATTTGTTTAACCTAGAATGTTTATGAAGTTTATTTATTAGCGAGGATTTTGTGCACTTGTGACGAAAATTAGAACGTTTAACCTAGGAGTTTTATGGATTTTATTTATTACCTAGGAGTTTTTGTGCACTTGTAGCAAAAATTAGAACGTAAATCAAGTGCGATAGAAATGTTTAAACTATCTGAAAATACTGTTGCAGCGTTCGTGAACGTAATTGAATTAATTAAGAAGGTAATAAATGCCTGTGCAGAGTTCCTGTGTTTTATAATTAGCGAAGAGAACTTTTATTTCGCACACGAATAGCCTACTTTCGAGGTTATGTCCAGGTAAACACTATTTATTGTGGAAATCAATAAGGATTTATCTAGCAGTATATCCAGGTAACCCTCTATTATCCGAACGTTCGTATTTGCCTAATTTGAAAAATCGAGGCTCGTCGAAACTTTACTTTAGGAGACGCAAAATTTTCGAATTTTGTTTCTCTACGACCTCGTAGACTTTGAGGAGAAAATTCAAGAAACTCTTAATTCGAAATTAGGAATTTACCGGTTCCAAAGTTACGCGTCCAAACCTTCTCGTCAAAATCCAAAAAATGTCCCCCAAAGAATTATGATTATCGCCACAAATCGACGTTAGATATAAATTTAAAAAACACATCGGTACTTTCGCTTTTTACTGTGAAAATTAGTAAGGATTTGTCTAGCACTATATCCAAGTAACCGTCCCTTATCCGATCGTTCATATTTGCCTCATTTGAAAAATCGAGGCTCGTCGAAACTTTACTTTAGGGGGCGCAAAATTTTCGAACTTTGTTTCTCTACGATCTCGTAGACTTTGACGAGAAAATTCGAGAAGCCCATATTTCTAAATTAGGAATTAACCGGTTCAAAAGTTACATGTCCAAAGCCTCACATTAAAATCCAAAAAATAAATCTAAAATTATTGCTCCCCTAAAGCAATACAATCATAAGCAACATAATCATAATTTATGATTATCGCCACAAATCGCCGTTAGTTATAAATTAATTATATAAATATAAATATATATATATATATATATATATATATATATATATATATATATATATATATAAAATATAATATAAAAATATAAATTAGTTATAAATGAATTAAATCACGTTTTAAGATAACTTTTATATCGACAAAGTTTAGATTTAAAAAATTGTTAAGAGTGTAACTGTCGTGCGAGTCCCAAGAATCAATTTCATACGCATAAAATGCATTTTATCGTGTAAAATAAAAAATTGCTGCAAGTAAGAAAAATGATTTTATATTTACAGTTAAAATAGCTTCGAGTGCAAAGGGTTAAAAACCACCTCGGTACTCTCGCTTCGAAACTACTATCACATTTTTGGACAGGAAGAAGCATCGTTATCAGTCGCTCTCTAATTTTTCCAAGCATCGAAGGGCGACGAATACGCGTTATTCCTAGAAGAATGACTCACCGGAACGATTTCAAGAAATATACAATTTCCAGTCCGTGTGAGTCACAGCGACTAGAGAAAAAAGAAACTTCGTTGTATCAGCGCGATGATGATAATGGGAACGCTTCGGATCGATGCAAGAACCGCCGCGCTCTGTTCTTCGTACGTTTTCTGCGGCCGAGCGAGAACGAAGGAAAGATGCGCGGCTATTACGAAACACGGGAACACAACAAAGAGACACGGAGAAAACTGGCCGCTAGTTTTACATAACCGTGTAATTCCGGGCCGGGCCCCGCGCGCGCGCGGAGCGGGGCCGCGTCGATATTCCGCGCGCTCGGTTGAAACCGAATCGCTTCTTCCTGGCTCGCGTTATCCGCGCGCGCGAGCGGATAAGTGGCGCGCATCAACTTTTTACCAAAAAGAGAGAGAGAGAGAGAGAGAGCGAGAGAGAGAGAGAGAGAGAGAGAGAGAGGAGAAGAAGAGCAGAAACGAGCGGCTCGTCCCGTAAACCGCATCGGGAGAAGAAACGATCGGGGCCCGACGCGGCGCGGCGCGACGCAAGAAAATCGACGAAACGCGGCCGTTACTCGCGGCCGGCTTAACGTCCTCGTGGACGAATTAGCCTTCGGCGATGCGGAACGGACATTTCTCATCTAGCGGGCCCGGGAACGACGGTTCGCGGGCCAGCGAACGCCCTCCGGGCCCACGCGAACCAGCGTTTACCGGGGACGTCCAGCGAAAGCCTGTGCGCCGCCATCTTTCTTCTTCCCGGTCGCGCCTCTTCCGAGTACTCGGGATCTTCCTGGAAAATTCTGGCCCCTTTAGCGTCGCTCGGCGTTACAACGAAGCTCGCGATTGATCTTGATCTCGATCTCGATTAGCGAGCTGTGTCTGTATTTTCGGGAGAAAGTTTGAATATGTACGGTGCGACAAATAAGTCTCGAGACTCGGATATCTCGGTAACTTATAGCGGTATCTACATTTTTAGACCGGCGTTTGAAAGCTGGGGCATTCCTCTTTCCGGTGGTACCAATTTTAGGCCCAATCGGTTGATAAATAGCAAAGTTATAACGGTTCTTTCTAAACAACTTTCTCGTCGATGTTGAAATACTGACACGGAACAAAGAGCGGTTATTTAGCGGAAAACTTGGTAACAATGCATCGGAAACATTGCGGTTGATGCAGAAAGTGTACGGCACTGATTGTTCGAGTAGAGCAAATGTTTTTCCGTGGCACAAACGTTTTTTGGAAGGCAGAGAGAGGGTAGAAGAAGATAATCGTGAAGGGAGGCCAACTTCGGACACCCGAAATAATCGAAAAAGCGCGTGATTTTATCGCGAATGATCGCAACGCCTCGCTGAAAATGATGGAAGAGGCTTCGAACATCGGCGGAGAAACAATCCGAACCGTTCTTCGCGAGAATTTGGGCAAAACGAAGGTCCGTGGAAGATTCGTTCCACGCGCTTCGACGGACGACCAAAAATCGTTGCGCGTCGATCGTTCCAAAGAAGTCGTTGCAGCCGCCGGAAATGTTCCAAACCTCCCGAAATCAATTGACACGGGTGACGAAACACGGTGCTTTCGGTACGATCCAGAAACCGAGCGTCAAAGTGCGGAATGGAAGTCGAAAGATTCGCCGCGAGCCAGAAAAACATGGAAAGTTCCATCGAACGATCGAGACGATGCTCGTTACATTCTTCGATTGCGAAGGAATTATCCACAGGGAATTCGTTCGACGGCCAGAATCCGTCGCGTTCGACCGGAATATCGCGATCCAGAGACCCCGTGTCCGTTGCACGACGATGCACCGAGTCGCGCCTCGCTCATCGTTCGTCAATTTCTGGCTCGAAATCGAGACCGCGCGTCGAATCGTCCACCGTATTCGCCTGATTTGGCCCCGCGCGACTTCTCCCTGTTCCCAAAATTGAAATCGAAGTCGAAAGGACGTTTCTTTAACGACATCTCGACCATCGAAGCAGCTGCAACGTGAGCGCTCGAGGCGATTCCACAAAATGATCTGGAACACGCATTCGAATCACCATTTCGTTTTCCGTCTTCGATGCAGTTACTCGTGCATCTTAAAGCAACAATCTCTGTCAGCAGAGATCCGAAGCCCGACATCGAATGTTTCGACGAATATTTCAGTTCTTCCCATCGTCGGATTTTCACATTTTCTCCGCGACGAATCCTTTAAGCCGAGCGTGTCGCGGGCGCTCTTTGAATTCCGTCTCGTTTCCCAGCGTCCCGTTTTCGTCGGTCGTGGATCGAGCGAGCGCGAGCGAGAAAGTCAGCAAACCACCACCCGGCGGTGGTTGATACTTTAATTAAAAAACCAGCTCCGGCAGTGTAAGGAAGCGTCGATAATCGGCGAGTGTCCTTTGCCCCCTGTTTGCCGAGTCCTTTATCCGTGACAATCTCGAGGAAAATCCTGCGCTTGCCAACGGCCGCATAATCCGGTCGCATTAAAACGTCGTCTAGTTCGTTTTAAAAAGGACGGGGTTCCGTCGTAACCGGCGACGAGTGAGGGGCGGGGGCTAGGGATGCAAAGGAAGCAGAAAAGCAGAGAGAAGGAGGACAGCGCTATCTTTGGCTTTTTCCTCGTGACACAAGGCTGGCCGTCTGATCCACCACAAAAGAGCGGTCTGCGGGGGATGCGGCGGGCTCCGGTTCGAAGGGAACCTAGGGGAACCTAGGGGAACCTGGGGGGAAGCCGGGAGACTGAAAGGAGACGGACGGCAAGTCGCCGGGCACCCTTGGGCGATGATACGAAAATAGTGACACGCGGCCGAGGATTGATCCGCGACACGTGTCCTCAATGCTGCAATCAACGTGGCTGACTGACGTTGCACGAAACGCAACCCGCAGCTCCGATGCTTTATTTATGAACGATTTGAAAGCCTATCCGCGCCGGATCGTTCATTCTCGATGTTTTAAAGGGAGGTTCCGCTGTTTGACGATCTGATAAAGGGAGTAGGTGATTCCCTTTTTTTTAATGAGGATTCGCCGGGCATCGGTTTCGAGCTGGGGGAACGGGGACGGGGGCGGGGGTGGGGGGTGACTCGTTTATTGCTCCCTTCGATCTCTGAGTCAAACGGGAAGGAGAGAAGTTTTCAATATAAACACCGAACTACAATCAAGATATTATTTCGTTCGCTGAGATTCATTGTGAACGATGATGAATTAGGAACGAGGTTATGTCGATGAGTTTTCAAATGTTCTGTTGGTATAATTGCGTTATGTCTGGTTACCTAGTAATTGGAGGAGGGATGAAGTTTTATGCAACAAGAAAACTGTAATTAAAATATAGTTGTATTAGTAAAATGCAATTTAAAAGTTGCTATTTCAGTGTCGAGTTTCTAACAATTAGTTCAAATTTTCATATGAAACCTATGTATAATGATTATAATATCTAATTATAATCATTTAAATATTATTATTATTATCATTATTATTATATTATGTATTATAATATATATTATTATATATGTATATATATTACATTATATTATATTATTATCATTAATTATTATATTATATATTGAAATATATGAATATATTAGAATGTATTATAACATATATTATTATATATGTATATATATTACATTATATTATGTTATTATCATTAATTATTATATTATATATTATATTATATATTGAAATATATGAATATATTAGAATGTATTATAATATATATTACATTATACTATATTATTATCATTAATTATTTATCATATAATCACTAAAAATATTTTTTTCTATTAATGTTATTACAAATAAATTGTAAATTTATTATTAAATTAAATTATTATTATATTAAATTGCACGGAATTTGTTTCTATTATATAACCTAAACGTGACAACTATCAAAGCTGAACATTAAAAAAAATTATAACCTTAACGAAAAAATAACAATGCAAACATAACGCTATCTAATCATAGCAAAACCGAAATTACTTTCTCGCCAACCCCTAATAGTACCTTAACAAATATATTAATAGAATCGATAAATAAAATTATAAACAATTCTAAGCATAGATTATACTTTTATCAGAAAGAAAATCCAATTTTAGTCAAGCATCTTGCACACCCACTAATTCTTATACTTTATTTTGTACAACTTTAACCATTATCTGACCAGAAGTATTCCAAGTCTACATTTCAAGTAATTAGTCCAAGTTATATTTCATACGAAGAGAAATTATATACTAAAGTAATATACTAAAGTTTCATTTACATATGAAAAACATGAAAAAAGATCTATTTTATAAAAATTCATTGATATATTTTCATCAATGTACAAAGTTCTCCGTCAGATTTTACGGTTATATTGATTTGTGCAATGTACAGGGTGTCCCAAAAATGTCTCGCAATCCGAAAGTGGCGGGTCCCTCGTGTCGTTCGAAGCAACTTCTTCCTTTACAAAAATGTTCTCCGAGGCACCGTTAACGAGTTATCAACGAAAAACAGTGACCAATGAGAGGCGAGCTCGACTGGCGCGAGGCGACCTAGCCAACGAGCGGAACTGGGTTTCGCAGGCAGGTTGGCTTGGCCGCCTCGCGTCAGCCGTACTCGATTCCTATTGGTCACTGTTTTTCGTTAATAACTCGTTAACGGTGCCTCGGAGAACATTTTCGTAAAGGAAGAAGCTGCTTCAAATGATCCGAGGAACCCGCCATTTCCGGATTGCGAGACATTTTTGGGACACCCTGAAACATGCCGGCGTTGAACCGTTAAGGGTTAATTATAAGATTGAACTACGTCTTTCGTCTGGCGAAGATTTTTCTTCCGGCACTCGGCGTCAAAAATGTTTAACTGTCCGGCCAATAAGGGTGGGCGGGTCCGACGGTTCACGGTCCGACACTCGATCGACAAAGGGGAGCGATTCACCGTTTTAAAAGGGGCCGGGAAATCACGGCGGTCACGACAATGAGGCCGAAGGGATATTTTCCTTCCCCGCGATATCCACTTATCCGCGTCCGCCTGACCGTCACACGGATCCCCTAACTTGGCGAGAGGTCCTCCGGCCGCGGCCCGCGCGGGGATGTCGCCGCGTGAATTTTCATTCCCGTCGAATTATTCTGTCGATCAACAGTGCCAAGGGAACGGCACCGATAGAGGAGTCAGTTTTCAGGCGGCCGGCAAAGGAGCCGGCGGGCTCCTTTTGTCCGGTCGAATTGCCAGTGTCACCCCCGGGGGTGACAAAGACGCCGTCTAAATTGAAAACTCCATCGGGAAGGAAAGGACAGTTCCGCGCGGTATATTACGATCCGAACGATATTGGACCATTGTGAAGCGCCCGCGGAGAAATATATATGGCTAAATAGGAGGAGGAGGTATCTCGCCGGTGTTTTATGGTTAAATGGAGGGTAGGAATGCCGGGGAAAATTTATGTCTTATTCCTGGAGCGGGCTCGGTGTTCCGTGTTATTGATTCCTGATTAACTCGGACCCCGGAATCCTCTGCTAATTTCCTCCGTACCTACCCGCCGTGCCCCCTTACGAATATCATCGACGACGACTTCGCTTCGCGCAGTCGCCGACGATTCTTTTGTTTTCGCTGCGTCTTTTTCTCTTCGTCAATGATACGGTTTGCTGGTCGGAGTTGTATTGGGAGCGTCGAGGGTTCGGTGTTTTTGATTTATGCGGCACGGTTTAGCACGAGTTTAATTAGCCACTGGCGAGCCGAGCAATACTATAAATTTAAACCGGATTTTGTCTTCAGGTTGGAAAGAGAAATTGACGATTTGGGAAGAGGAGATACGATTGTTCGATTGTACGATTACTCGCGGCTTATTTTTATAGTTGTCGATTGTCAAGAAATAGTTCTTGAAGCGAATAAAAATACGTGGCGCAAGGCTCGAATATTCGTATCTCCTCTTCCCAAATTGTATATTTTTGCGAAGAATCTGAGAGTCAGTTAGGGAGAATTTACTTATACATTTTTTATATTTTTATATAATTGTAAATATTTGTTTAGAAATGTTTTATAAACATCTTTATATCACTATAAATATTTATTTATAAATATTTTGATATAATTATATATATACATTGATTATTATATATATATATATATAAAATAATATTTATATAATATATATAATTTATGTATTATATAAATACGATATTATTATTGAACTATATAATAATATAAGTAAATTTATATAAATATAATTATTAGATATATTATTATAATAATGTAAGTATATTTATTATAAATATAATTGTTAGATATATCATACAATAATATACGTATATTTACTATAAATGTAATTATTAGATATATTATATAATAATATAATTCTATCTATTATAAATATAATTATTAGATATATTATACAATAATATAAGTATATTTATTATAAATGTAACTATTAGATATATTATATCATAAATATTAAATATATTATATAATATTTTATATTAATAATTTATTACTATATATATATTATTAAAATATATTAAATAATAATAATTAAAATATATATATTTATAAATGTTTTAATATATATTTTAATTTGAAGGGGAATATTGTTTATATATACATATGTTAAGTATTACTTAAACATTGCTGTAATTATATGAATAATACGAATACACACACACACACACACACACACAATAAAATCCTGAGAAACCACATACAATACGCTTCTTTTTTAAAAAAAAAATGATCGTACACACCCCAACAAAATATTTCATCGCACCGTTTCAACGCGTCGAACGAATGCCCGTACATCGCATTTAAAAGCATCCTCGTATCCGGTAAATCTCAGAGTGCCACGGTGAACTCCTCTGAGAGTAACAATTGCACGGTTCCGAACGCACCGGTTGCCCTTAATTCCGTGACCGATGCTCGCAAAAAGAAACAGACCGAAATATATCCAGCTTGCGCGGATTACAAAGGGGGCACCGTTCGGCACCCTATATCCGGCAATTGTCGCAGAAATATAGCCGCCCATGTAGCTGCTGATAAAGTATAACTCGCGCGGAGCTAACGACGCATCCAGTAACCGTGGAGAAATGTCCTCAACCGTTTGAGCGCCAGGGATTGTTCAGAAAACGCGATCGAAAAATGCCGAACATCGTGATAGCGCACGTCTTAATTGACTGCGAAGAGAAGCGAGCGGCGTGATAGCGCTCGTCAAGATTGACAAACAAAACAAAAAGAAAAAGAATGAATGAAAAATCGCGACACAAGTTCTGAACAACGCGATCGCGCTGCTTGGGACTCAAACGGTTAACCTTTTAGGTACGGCTGAATTCTGCGCGATGCTATTTCTCTGGCCGGCAGAGTCTGATACTGTATATACAGGGTGTCCCAAAAATGTCTCGCAATCCGAAAGTGGCGGGTTCCTCGAGCCATTCGAAGCAACTTCTTCCTTTACAAAAATGTTCTCCGAGGCACCGTTAACGTGTTATCAACGAAAAACAGTGACCAATGAAAGGCGAGCTCGGCTGGCGCGAGGCGACCGAGCCAATGAGCGGAACTGGGCTTCGCGGGCAGGTTGGCTTGGCCGCCTCGCGTCGGCCGTACTCGATTCTTATTGGTCGCTGTTTTTCGTTAATAACTCGTTAACGGTGCCTCGGAGAACATTTTTGTAAAGGAAGAAGTTGCTTCAAATGATCCGAGGAACCCGCCATTTTCGGATTGCGAGACATTTTTGGGACACTCTGTAGACTGTTGTAAATCGATGCGAAGGCAAAAGAAGTGTGAAACAATGCATATGAAGACGATTATTTGGTTCGAACGTTGAGCGAGTGAGCTACTAGAGCAAGCCACTATAGTGGCGCGTCGTCCAGAGAGATAACATCCGCGAAAGCCACTATAGTGGCGTGTCGTTCTGAAAGATAACATCCGCGAAAGCCACTATAGTGGCGTGTCGGGCCTAAAAGGTTAAAGCCGTCGACGAATTTCAACGCTTCTTCGAGCATGCCGAGAGCGCCATCCCAGCGTTTCCTTGCAGAGGATTCTCTCTCTCTCTCTCTCTCTCTGGAAGAGACTCACCGGCGTAAACACCCCCGGGAGAGTCCCCTTAGCCCCCAAGAGGGGGGAGCCGCCCCCTAGAAACTGTCTAATTATTTTGGCGACCGAGCCGATCAAGTGCAGTTGATTACTCCAGCGCGGCCGCCGGAAAATTCGATTTCCCTTTCAGCCTTGTGTCTCTCTCACCTGGTGATCCTGGCCGTTCACCTGCGTCGCATTTTTCACGGGGATTAGTCGCGACGATCCTCGTCCCCCTCCCTCTAAAACGGTCCCCTTCCTCTCTTTGCTCCCCCTTTTGTCAGCACGTATCGAAGGAGCTCCTTTGCATCGGCTCCAATTCGGCCGGATTTGTTTCGGCACTCGGGGTGTGGTAAGCCGACACACGAGATCCACGTTCATGGGCCTGCTCCTAATAACGAGGAATTATCGCGGCGATACAATGAACCCGCGGGAAATCCTCTTTGATGTCTACCGTGGAAAATAATGCCGCCCTAATAGAGCGAGATTAGACGGCGTCGTCGCGGGGAATCGCACTTGCCTTTGCCTCGCGTTTAGGTCCTTTGCGGCATAGGATCGACCGAATAATAATCTCAGCCTATTACTCGTTTATCCTTGATTTGCGGCTTCGATCCTGACCGGCGACACTCGCCGTGCGATTGTCTTTTTGTTGGAAAAATGCTGCGGATGGCTGCGAATAATCCTAGATTTTTAATGATTTTATGCAGTGATAGAGATACAGTAATGTCTCTCTGATTGACGCTCAGATTGTCCACAAAAATGGAGAATTTGGGAAGAGGAGATACTATTATTCGATCTTTGTGGTTCATTTTTATAGTCACGAATTGTTAATAACTATTAAAACGAGCTGCAAGGCTAGAATAATCGTGTCTCCTCTTTCCAAATTCTCCAGTTTTGTGAGCGTCCGTTAGGGAGACATTCTGAGTGTCAGTTGGAGAGACATTACTGTAGTAATGATGATAGGAAGGACCGGTTCGTGGAATGTCACTCAACTCAAATTTTCAATTATAATTTGACTGAAAGAGGTACTATAATTCCGCTTAGATTAACAATTAATATGAAAAGTAAGTGCGCTGAAAAAACAATTAATGTCACCCAATTCAAATTTTCAATTATAATTCGACTGAAAGAGGTACTATAATTCCGCTTAGATTAACAATTAATATGAAAAGTAAGTGCGCTGAAAAAACAATTAATATCAACTAACTCAAATTTTCAATTATAATTCGACTGAAAGAGGTACTATAATTCCGCTTAGATTAACAATTAATATGAAAAGTAAGAGCGCTGAAAAAACAATTAATATCACCTAACTCAAATTTTCAATTATAATTTGACTGAAAGAGGTACTATAATTCCACTTAGATTAACAATTAATATCAAAAGTAAGAGCGCTGAAAAAACAATGAATGTCAGCTAACTCAAATTTTCAATTATAATTCGACTGAAAAGAAGTCTATAATGAAAAAAGATACCATAATTCCGCTCAGATTTTGTGCTTTTTAACGTGGCTTTTTTACAGTCGAACTGTCCAAAAAGTTATTTCCTTTCGAACAGCACACAAACAAACACTTTCGAGTCCCGTCGCTGTATATCGTACAGCATGCACAAAGCGCATATAACTCATTTCCGAGCACATCCATCTGCACCGTCCGTCGAAAAATAGGTCCGGAAGCCGTATAAATCACTAGGATAATCGTTTGAAATCTCCGATCTTCCCCGGCCGGTCGAATTAAAAGGCGACAGGTCGGGGGGCCGGGCCGAGGGGTGGTCGCAAATCAGCCGGTATCGAGTAACAATACGAAAAACCGACGTTCAATTACGCGGAGCAATGGAAGCGGAATATCGAAAAGGGAGCCTCTGCCTGGCTGGCAGAGGTTGGTTCGTTCGGTTGCCAGTAACAATCAAGCTCGCCCCCGTAAATTCGAGCGGCGCTCGCCGCGCCGCGCCGCGCCGGCCTGGTTCCGCGCGTCGGATTTGCGCGAATCGTCGGCTCCGCGCGACGTCGTGCGACATCGGATGTATCAGAAGGCTAATTGTCTTTTGCTGTCAGTTGCACCCTATTTGGCCTTGTCGAAGGCACACGGCCCTCCGGGCTATACGGCGCTCCTCGCCGCTTTCCAACCCCCTTCCGTCTTCCTTCCGGCGAGCCCCGTGATAGCGCCGCTCGAACGCGAGCACGCCTCGAATTACACGCCAGAAAGGATAAAATAATTACACGTTGCCTCCGCAGCTTTCCCGCGCCGCTTTCCCAGCCCCGGCTTTTTCTCCGTTTCCAAGACGTTAGTGACTTCTTGACAAAAACCTAATTTTCTCATGATCGATGTCCAGTCAATTTTTATTGCTTGCTAAATGTCCATTACCCTCGAAAGTGGAAATATTAATAAAAATGATCGTAAGTTGTAATTGATACGACAATTTAAAGGTGAACATTTTGAGCGCTACATTTGACGCCAAAAGATATGGTTCTTTTCCTCGCAATGTCCCCCGCGCGCGCGCGCGTGCGCGACGAACCTAATTAACTTTCTCCTTTGCTTGCTTTTTTAACATTAGGAGACAATATTTCTCGTTAGGAAACAGTAGCTTAAATTAAGATTATCGTATCCTATATATGAAAAATATAATGTTTAATAAAATACAAAAAGTGTAAAAATTCTCTACATTCGACAAGGAATATCTTTTGACACTCGAGGAATCACGGTTTCGGACAGACGGTATATTTTCAGGATACTTTCCTCTACATAATTCTGTAAAAGTTACAAACCAGAACGAACCAGATTGCAAATTATTACGTTTTAAAGATATCAACGTTACGTTACTTCGAGGTTAAAGATATCGAAGATAATCTCTCTGTGTTCCACTCGGTATTACAGAACGCTTCTTCATCTGTAAATGGACAGATATTTAAAATTTTAAATTATTCCATATATCATGAAAAATATAAGCAAACGAAACAAACTTTGTAACATTACAATAGTAACGTACCTGGAATTACTAGTGGATACTCGTAACCAGTGTGGGTGCAATAAAGTACGCGTCCCAGAAAAAGTTCTCTGTATGCATAGTATGTAGTTGGTAAATTTTAACAGTTCGAACTTTTGATGAAACGTAGAGTACGTTAATTAATCTTACCGTTTTGTTATTGTTTCGATAAATCTGCAGCTTCAGGATTTAATGCATACAAAGACCTTTTTCTGGGACGCGTACTTTATTGCATCCACCCTGGTTACGAGAACCCACTAGTAATTCCAGGCACGTTACTATTGTAATGTTACAAATAGTTTGTAACATTATATTTAAACAATTCTTTTTTTCACAAAAAATGTCAATGAAAATTAATTAAAAATTATTGTTTAACAAATGCAAAAAAAATTTAATTATCTATAGCTGAAAGTAACTATTTTTTAAATATTTTTGGTGAAAATTTTATTGCGATATCTTCGATGGTTCAAAAGTTATAACAGAATGTCACTGAATTTCTCAATCCAACCCACTGTGCGACGGCGAGTTTTCTGCGCGCGAGTTTTCGTGCTCGATGTTCCGGGGAACGCGTGCTACCGACGTTTAGATCTGTCCGAGAGTGAAAAAGAGCGAAAGGGAGAGAGAGAGAGAGAGAGAGAGAGAGAGAGAGAGAGAGAGAGAGAGAGAGAGAGAGAGAGAGAGAGAGAGAGAGAGACAGAGACAGAGAGAGAGAGAGAGAGGTTTCTTTCGCGGATAGAAAATTGCACGGCTTCCCCGGGACTTCTTTCAGGAGCTGTCCGGCCTGGAATTGGCTCCGCTTCGCCTCTTCGGCTCCGCTTCGTCTCTTCGGCTCCGATCCGAGCCGATCCGCGAACGTAAGACGAGCTTGCTTAAATGATAGAATTTACTGCGCCCGAGGCCCGTCGACCCGCCTCAATCTTCAACGTTTTACGGCTCGCGCGAGCGCCGGATCTTGCGGCATTTTTTTGGTCTTTTCGTCGGTTATGTTTGCAAAGTAAACGGGAATTTCTTGTTTTGTCGCTGATCCCGGCTTCTGTGCTGGCTCTACTTAAGCAGCAGCGTTTCTTGTTCGAGCGATATAACATTAAGAATTGCGCAAATTACATTATTATTGTTATTTAATTGGAAGCTTGCCTGGAATTTCCAGTCCGGAGGATTCGCGAGCGTCGAATAAAATGTGCGACGGGTTTTTTAACTGTGGCGCGCGATTTTACGATTGTAATTTATTTATCGTTTACTTGCCGATTCAGTGGTCAGCAATATTGTAAATTTGAACTAATTGACGCCGAGATTGTACCTACTTGTACGGAAAAATGGGCAATTTGGGGAGTGGGGATGCGATTATTCGAGCCGTAAGGCTAGTTTTTATTTTGAAAGAGTATGAAAACGCTTTTGTGCGCGATCTGAGTGTCGATTACGAAGAATTTACTGTATTTATTTTTAATTAGCGCTAGAGGTCAAGGTTAAAATTACGCATTCAATATTGTTTAATTCACTATTGTGGCAATTATAAAGACGCATTCAGCGGGAATTTATTCGATAAATTTGTTTCACTGGACAGAAATTATGATCAAAATCGCTAAAACTATATTTATCTTAATGCTTGTTCTTTTTACGAAGCAATATAAGGTTATATTATTATATATATTATTATTATATTATTATTATATATTATTATTATTATTATAAGATTATATCATTATACTATATAATAATAATATATAATATAACCTTTATATTGCTTTGTAAAAAGAACAAGCATTAAGATAAACATAGTTTATATATATATTGTTATGTTATATATATTATTATATATATCATTATAATATATAATAATAATATATAATATAACCTTATATTGTGCTTCGTAAAAAGAACAAGCATTAAGATAAACATAGTTTATATATATTATTATATTATATATATTATTATTATATATATTATATTATATTATATATATTTATATTATATTATATATATTATATTATATTATATATATTTATATTATATTATATATATTATTATTATTATTATTATTATATATTATAAGCAATATAAGCACATTTCAGCGCTCCGTAAACCTAGTCCCGTTTTGCACTTCGCCGATCAAACACGCGACACGGTTGTTTAAGTTGTAATCAAGAGAGCTTTCTATTTTTAACGGATTCAACGATCGTCGAAATTTGCCTGGAGTCACGCGAGCCAGTTACGCAAGATATAATTTCGTTGAACCTTGTTGAGTCATTTGAAAGCATCGATGGGGTGACGTGTCCAATTGTCGTCCACCAATTACGGTTCCAAAAGTTGAAGTTTCAGAGCAGGCGCCGATCACGCTCCGAACACCGATGAATTAATAAATACGCGAATAAATGGCGTCGCGGATGTCAGATATTTACAAGCAGTTATTACTAATTATTACGCGTTTCCTGCACGTTCTGTGACGGACGCAGGTGAACGACTTAACAATTAGCCCGCGACAAAGCGACATGCGATAAGGCGTGACCTTACTCGTAACCAGAAATTTAACAAGCGTTCGTCAAAAGGGGGCGAGTCTTACATTGTAAAACCATGTATGCGCTCGTACCATGTTGCGGCTCCTCGCCGTTCGTTTGTTGCTAACAGTTGTTACTCTGTTGGTAACAACTCTTGTTAATTCGCTATTTTTAGGTATGTTTGTAATACAGTAAATTCTCCCTCGATTGTTCTTCGGCTGGTAGACGGAAACGGTGGTTGATTGTCAAGAACCGTGAAAACTAGGCGCGAGGACTGTTCAACCCTTTCGCGCCGAGCGCCGCATACATGCGGCACCCGCTCGACGACCTTTGGGCACGGGCGCCGCATATATGCGGCATCGAAACGAAGCGTATACAGAAGACGGGGAAGCGTAATTTGTAGGAAAAATGATAAAAGAACGGATTCGCGGTGCGAGTGCAAAGATCGCGATGTTGGCCTTTGTATAGATCTTCGCTTTCAAATATATCGCATACATATTATTATACTTTAATAATTTTCGTCTCGTTATTAATTATATTAAACATTCAATCGTTAGGCTTTTTAATTATAGAAATACCTATGTTACCTGTAATTTTGTAAGTCTTTTTAAATTAAAAATGTAAATATACTTGTTACGTTAGAGCAACAATTGTTTTATTCGGCACAGTTATTATTTAAGATTTGAAACAACATATACACAGAAATCGCGCGCACTGTGCATATTTCCGGAGCGAGTTTCCGTTCGGTGACGGTACTTCGGCGGATGGAGCTGCAGCAGCGAAAGGATTACTGCTTTGTTTACTGCTGAAGGACAATTGGAGAGAATTTATTGCATTTGTAGCGTAAAGTCGTGTGCAAGGAAAAGGGTGTTCAGGATTAAGGCAGCATACTTCAAGATCATTGAAAGCAATGGGATATACAGTAATGTCTCCCCAATTGACGCACAGATTGTCCACGAAAATGGACAATTTAGGGAGAAGAGAGGCGATTATTCGATCCTTGCGGTTCATTTTTATAGTCGCGAATTGTCAACAACTATAAGAACGAGCTGCAAGGCTCGAATAATGGTATCTCCTCTTCCCAAATTGTCCATTTTTTTCACAATCTGAGCGTCAGTTAGGGAGACATTATTGTAGTATTCTTTTTTGTATGCACAATTACTAAAAGGAATGCATCTGTGCTAGCGATTAATTTCTGGTAAATTCATTTCGTAAAATTCATTTATGGTAATATTGTATAAATGCGATTTAAAATGGGCGAACGATTAAAAGAATGTACAAATAATGTAAAAATGACATCGTATTATCTTCGATCTGCTAAAATGCTTAAACAGTTATTATTCAAAATATAATATAATATTATAATATAATATAATATAATATAATATAATATAATATAATATAATATAATATAATATAATATAATATAATATAATATAATATAATATAATATAATATAATATAATATAATATATAGTAATATAATATATATATATATATATATATATATATATATATATATATATATAATAAGAATACTACAATAATATATATATATATACAGAAACCACGCGCACTATGCATATATCCGGAGCGAGTTTCCGTTCGATGATGGTACTTCGGCGGATGGAGCTGCCGTAGCGAAAGGGTTAAAAAGCTTTCACGATGGAAAAACGCGGTTACGTTGAACGTCATATCAGAGTCGTCAACCGAGTACGGAAGTCGTAGTTAGTCTATGTCATTTCAAAATCCTTTTGTTCGGATATAGGAAAAAAACGTGGTTCTACGCCATGTGCAAACAATGGCGCAGGATTTATCTGTACTCGGCTACTCGGACATTTGAAAATTATACACCGTTCCCGAGTTAAACACTTTGTCCGGTTAGCGCCTGTCACGAATATATATTAACCCTTTGCACTCGATGCTGTTCTCAGTTGACATCACAAACACGTTTTCTGACGTATAGTATTATATTTTTCCGTTCCACATGTTCGATGGAAATTTATGCGTATGAAAATGAACCAACTGGCGGTATTTACAATGTACTCGCACTTTCAACAGTTCTTTAAATGTAAACGAATCTGATAATTGTGACAATTGTTTTAAGAATATATAATATATAATATATAATATAATATTATAATAGATATTATAATATAATATTATATAATTCTGCAAAATTATGTATATTATAATATAATTTTATCGCGATATTTTATTTGCAAACTAAACTTACCGAGCATCAAAAATGACGGACATGCTTTGCTCTCTAAAAATTGGCGAGTTTGAGGTTATGTAGACTCTTAGTTGGACGTTTGAATTAAAAAATGGTTTCAATTATTTCTTATAAAATCTTATAAACATCTTATAAAAATCTTCGCAATGTCAGCAATCGTAAAAGAATAAATGCGAGGCTAATTTTTCGTTAACAAAGCTCTCCGTTTGTTTATTCACGACTTCTTTATCTGTTCGTTACTTCTAAACAAGATTTCATTTCATTTCATTTCATTTCAGTTTATTTCATTTCATTGTTCATTTCATCGAACAATGAAATATTTTATTAGAAAGTAACATTTATTTCTTAGCAATAATTTACCCCGGAGCATTAATAACTCCCCTCTCCCCCCTCAAGCTTGTGTCGATCACAAAAAGAACGAGTTTCTATGAAAAACTTATCGCATAATGTTAAATTAATAACAATCTTATAGTAAAATAAATTCAACAATAAATTAGACAGAAAGGAAAAAGGTAACTGCATTATTTCTTCGTCAATTTTTATGTTTACCCAAAATTGGAACTTCAAGCGCCGGTCTCCCCTATATTCGCATAATAAACTAGTAAACTAATATAACGCATAATAAACTAGTAAACGAATATAACGCATAATAAACTAGTAAACGAATATAACGCATAATAAACTAGTAAACGAATATAACGCATAATAAACTATTCAGAGAAACGAGAGAAGTAACTATTTCTTCGTGAATTTTTATATTTTCCCAAAATCGGAACGTCAAGCGTCGTTCTCCCCTAAATTCGAACGCATAATAAACCCTCCATAATGCCATCGCAGTATATAATTCGTGTGTCAATTCAACGTGTAATTCCACGAACCCATTATTCTGTTCCGTCGCATAATTTAAATATACACGTATTATCCATGCGAATAAAAATAACGTGTCCGCAAAAATCTGCAACAACTCGATCTACCGGAATCATAAGAGAAACGCACGCGTGCCTCGACCGAAGCTTCTAGAAATCTCCTATGCAGTAACGAATTGTCAGCAACAATGAAAACGAGCTGCAAGGCTCGAATAATCGTGTCTCTTCTTCCCAAACTGTCCATGCTCGTGTACAATCTGTGCGTCAATTAGGGAGACATTACACAGTGCGACGAATAAGTTTCGAGACTCGGACCATATCTCGGTAACTAATAGCGCCATCTATGTTTTTAGACCGGCGTTTGAAAGCTGCGACATTCCTCTTTCCGGCAGTATCAATTTTGGGTCCAATCGGTTGATAAATAGCAAAGTTATAACAGTTCTCCCTAACATGGAACAAAGAGCGGTTATTAAATTTCACGGAAAACTTGGTAAAAATGCATCGGAAACATTCCCGTTGATGCAGTAAGTGTACGGCACCGATTGTTCGAGCAGAGCAAATGTTTTTCTGTGGCACAAACGTTTTTTGGAAGGCAGAGAGAGGGTAGAAGACGATAATCGTGAAGGAAGGCCAACTTCGGACACCCGAAATGATCGAAAAAGCGCGTGATTTTATCGCGAATGATCGCAAGGCTTCACTGAAAATGATGCAAGAAGCTTCGAACATCGACGGAGAAACAATCCGAACCGTTCTTCGCGAGAATTTAGGCGAAACGAAGGTCCGTGCAAGATTCGTTCCACGTGCTTCGACGGACGACCAAAAATCGTCGCGCGTCGATCGTTCCAAAGAAGTCGTTGCAGCCGCCGGAGATGTTCCAAACCTCCTGAAATCAATTGTCACGGCTGACGAAACACGGTGCTTTCGGTACGACCCAAAAACCGTGATCTATTTCGCATCGCCTGCGTGTTATTGTTATTCGTTAGACCGCGTGTTTCTATGCAAACTCACGGTTTACAGTGATGTCTCCCTAACTGGACGGTAAACAGTAAATATATTATTATTATAATATTACGAATATATTCGATATATTCGTAACTATAAAAACGAGATGCGAGGCTCCAATAATCGTGTCTTCTCTTCTCAAATTCTCCACTTTTGCATATAATCTGAACAATTATGTGAAATATAGCGATTACCGAACAAAACTCGGAGCACGCAAGTCGCAACCGCGGATCGTACAATAAATCGGCGGGATGATTCGCTGAAGCACGAGAAAACGGCGTCGTACGAGAAAACGGTCTCTTCTTCGATCCGGATCGTCGCCGCTCCGCGGCCAGTATCTAAGCAGGAAATCGAACAGGGATACAATTTAACCGTCGCGGATAACTGAGACATAAAGCGCGCGGTGGCTCATGCCCGCGAGCAGATTCATTGGACAAGTTGTCGGTGCTCGAGCGGCGCCCCATGCTGTTTCCACAAATGGCATTCGGCGACGGTAACATCGCGCTGGATGAACGCCGGCGCGGCTTAGGACTTCCTGTTTATGAACGCTTGCCCGTGGATAGAGCTGGATACAGGTGGATAGAGCGATGGAGGATATCCTCTAAATGGAGGGAATAGCTCGACGGAATAAACGACGCCTCGCTGCGAAAAGACGCGCGTCGCGGACACGAACGCGTTCCACGCGCGTTTAATCTTTGCTCGCCGGTTCGCGCGTTAACTCGGGATCGATGATTCGACAAGTTTTATGGAATTGCAAATTGCCTCGCCACACGAAATGCTGTCGTTCCTGTGCGTGAGATATCACATGAGATTGCGATAAACGAGGAACTTCGATAGATTCGTGAGAATCGCGTCTAGGTTTTAACGACACTGAGCTATCGAATTAGGCTCAAAGTGAAAATGTTTATGTGACATTTTTTGACACGTTTCTTGCCCGAATCGTATTATATAACCAATATTATAATTATATTACATAATATAATATAATGATATTAATTGGTTTTTTATTAATTATAATAATATTATAATAATTTAACGCCACTAAGCTATCGAATTAGGAAAAATTGCTGGATTCTGGTATTTTTTACGATTAATGGGTTGCAATGGTAACACGCTTCTTGGTTGAATCGTATTATATAACCAATATTATAATTATATTACATAATATAATATAATGATATTAGTTGGTTTTTTTATTAATTATAATAATATTATAATAATTTAACGCCACTGAGCTATCGAATTAGGAAAAATTGCTGGATTCTGGTATTTTTTACGATTAATGGATTGCAATGGTAACACGCTTCTTGGCTGAATCGTATTGTATAACCAATATTATAATTATATTACATAATATAATATAATAATATTAATTGGTTTTTTATTAATTATAATAATATTATAATGGTTGAACTTATTAGAGATTTCGCAAGGTTTCAGGAATCATCGATCAACGCGTCAGAAAAAAGAGAGTTCCAATGGAAACTTTTAGGAGTACGATTACTATTGTAGAATTGTACGATTATTATAGCACGGTATTTGGAGTTAAGATTTTAAAAAACACCGTAAGAAATTACTTGGAATTCTGTTTTCGGTTTTTGGGAATTATAGACCGCGGATTTTATGCGTTTAATTGATGTCAATCTCTAAATCGATTTTCGATCTTTTAAGGAAAGAACGTAACTATTAATTGGCTTCTATTGAATAATAGAAGATTAATATATTAATATATTAATTATTAATTATTATTAATAATAATATATATTAATATAATATAATAATAATATAATAATAATATCTATTAATTATTATTAATAATTAATATATTAATATATTAATCTTCTATTATTCAATTGAAGCCAATTAATAGTTAGATTATTGGCTTCTATTTGCCAATTCAATTGGCTTCTATTTCTCTGCGATTTCTATTTTGCATAAATTTGCGGACGGATCATAAATATCATCGTAGACTGCGTGGAGAAGTCTATAAAAATAAATCTGTATAAATATAGTTAATCTATTAAATATTAACAGCTTTGGGGTGGTTCGCGACAGTGACTAAAATCGAATCTCTTATTTTCTTACGTTTTTGTTGCGACGATTCAAGGAAATCGCAACCGAGAATATCTTTTGCCATGCGACACCTAAAATCAGATAATCGTCGTGATAATCAGATAATTGTTTGCACAAATATTTGTCATAATTCATGGTGTTACCTGAGGGAAAAACGGGACGCGATCACTGTGCCAAACGTTCTCCTCAGACGTCGGCACGTAATTGGGAATATCATTCGTTGCAAACTCGCTTCTCGGAAACCTTTCGTCCGGGAAAACAATCTCGTTGTTGTTCTTGAAATCTGCGTTAATGGGAAATTGAATCTCGCTTCCGAAACCACTCGGCGCGTCGGCGTCGATCCACGAAGCAGTTATGATTCTCCCTTGAGCGTTAATTGCGGGATGATCACCTATAAAAATATCGGATTTAAGGATCGAAAAATAGACATTCTTCAAATGTTGCAGAACGGATTCAATTAAATTTAATTTTAATTAAATTGTATATAATACAGGGTACGGGGAAAATTCTGTCCCTTTATGGGAAAATGTCAAGGTTATGTCAAGGCCAAATTCTGTTCCTTTATGGGAAAATGTCAAGGTTAAGTCAAGGTCAAATTCTGTCCCTTTATGGGAAAATGTCAAGGTTATGTCAAGGTTAAATTCTGTCCCTTTATGGAAAAATGTCAAGGTTATGTCAAGGTCAAATTCTGTCCCTTTATGGGAAAATGTCAAGGTTATGTCAAGGTTAAATTCTGTTCATTTATGGGAAAATGTTATAAATAAATGTTATAAATGTTAAATTACGGAGAAATTACAAACTTAATATATATTATTCCCTAATTATTGGACTAATAAAGCTGCTTCCACTAAAACCCATCGAATACATTCCTTTATCCCGACACCTACTATCATAAAAACTCTGATAAATTTAAATAGATTCAAACGTTCTCTCCTTCTCCCATACTGACTTACGTCGCCGCTCTCGTAAACGATCGAATTCCCCGCGTCTCCCAATGCGAATCCTGTTGAAAAGTCGGAAGAACCCTCCGTTGTAATTGTTCAAGTAATAAATCAGCTGGCCGGGGTCCTTGGGGCACTTCGGGAATGCCCTGAAGCAGGCGACGGAGTTTCCTCTGTTGCTGTAACCGAGCACCATCGCTCTGCCGAAGTTCAAGAACGGCGAATGGCCGGCGACGTCGATGTTGGTCAGCCATCTGAAAACAGGAACCGGAAGTAGAGGGATCGGATCTGGTCGCTGTATATAAGCTCGATCGACGAAGCTCCGGATAATCGTTTGCGTTCCCGAATCACGGGGCTCGATCCACGGGCTTCGAGAACGTACTCCATGAAAGCGTTTTTCCCGAGGAAGTCGAAGAAATTCGAGGAGGTTTGTTTGCTTAAAGATCGCCCGGGAAGTTTTCCGCTCGCCATTTCGCAGAGTATCCTTGCCACGCACTTGTAGTGGTCGTGGCTGGATATCGTGGACAGGGCGTCCAGAAGATCCAGCCGAAATCCCGCCGGAAGATCGAACATTCCGCTTGGTATCGCTGGATAATTCGATTGGTAGTAGCCAGACGTCGTATCCGGCGGAAAGGAGGCGGCGGTCTGATGCGGCTATAAGTAGAAAAGTTCGCGGAAACTTCGTGTGGGAGCTACTGTCGCGTATCTCGGTCCTGCTCCATCAATTTCCATTCTTTCACTAAGCGAACGCCCACGAGATACGTGCACAGGGTGGCACGAAATTATGGAATCTCGGGGAAATGGATTCCCGAGGTGATTCGAAGCAACTTTCTCCTTTGCGAAAATGTTCTACGAGGCTTTGTTTACGAGTTATTAACGAATAAACACTGGCCAGTAAGAAGCGAGCTCAGCGGAACCGAGCTCCGTCCGCTCATCCGCTCATCCGCCAGCCGAGCTCGCCTCTCATTGGTCAGCGTTTTTCGTTAATAACTCGTAAACGAAGCAGCGGAGAACATTTTTGTACAGGAAAAAGTTACTTCAAATGATCTCGCGAACCCATCAGGTCCAAGAAATACAATGATTTTGGGACTACGAATTCAGTATACTCAACATACTTCAGTATACTCGGACATAAAATTTATAGAATAAAATAAAAATGTTCGTATTTAAGTAGGAATTTAATGTTGTAATTACATCAAAATCATTCAAGATCGTACTAATAAATGTAAACAAATTTTCATCATCTGTCTATTAATAAACTAATACCTCTAGCTTTGCAAAAAAAATTGAAATCGCTTGGCCTAATTATAAAAAGATATTCCGTCTCAAAAGCTGTACAAATTCAGTATAAACGGATATAAAACTTTTAGAATAAGATTAAAATGTTCGTATTTAAATAAAATTTCATTTAAATAAATTGAAACAAATTTTCAGCCAGTGTCTATTAATTAACTAATACCCACTAGCACTCTAAAAAAAATTGAAATCGCTTGGCCCAATAATAAAAAAGTTATTCCGCCCCAAAAGCTGTTCAAATACATTTTACACTGACCGTGCAATCTGCCGACAAAATTAGTCCAATATTCGCATAATTTGTTGCTTTCTAACATACCGGAGATTGGCCCTGGTCCAACAGACTCGCGAAAATGTCCATGAAAGACATCTGCCTGCCCGTTGACCCGTTCCACTGATTTTTCTTGGCGGCTTGTCCTCCATTATCTTGATCAACGAGATCGCCGATCAACCATTCGAGACACCTAAGCGACGATAATCGTCGACGATGATAATATATTATACAGGGTGTCCCAAAAATGTCTCGCAATCCGAAAGTGGCGGGTTCCTCAGGTCATTCGAAGCAACTCTATCCTTTACAAAAATTTTCTCCGAGGCACCGTTAACGAGTTATTAACGAAAAACAGTGACCAATAAGAATCGAGTACGGCTGACGCGAGGCGGCCCAGCCAACCAGCGCGCGAAGCCCAGTTCCGCTCATTGGCTCGGTCGCCTCGCGCCAGCCGAGCTCGCCTCTCATTGGTCACTGTTTTTCGTTAATAACTCGTTAACGGTGCCTCGGAGAACATTTTTGTAAAGGAAGAAGTTGCTTCAAATGATCCGAGGAACCCGCCATTTCCGGATTGCGAGACATTTTTGGGACACCCTGTATTATCCGACGGTTTGTCTCGTTCCATCGTCGTATAACGATACGATATTTTTCTACTCACTGTACCAAATCAGCCGCGCCGTAGTTGTTTCGAGTGCCATCGAAGTCGCAGTAACGAGTAGCATCAATTTCCCGGGCATCAGAGCTTTGAAACCGATCCTCGGCGAGCGAGCGAGCGTCAAAGCGAAGAACGAAACAAATAAGGACCAAGTGGAATATCATCGCGTCACTTCTATCCGTTTCGAGCCGTCGAAATTGGACGTCACAATCTTTCCGCCGTTCCTGTTCCACCCTCGTTTCGTGTGCACGCGCCTCGGTTTTACTGCCACCGGGAATCCGCGATCTCTGCGCGCTCTTTCAAGAGATCTCGTTTCGGCTCACCGTAACATCCTGTCGCGATTTAACGTATCAATTTTAGGAGAGAGACTAGTTCCGATCTCGAAGAGAAATCCGTCGCAATTTAAATCGTCGCTATTTTCCAAAGAAATCGGACGCCGACGCGACAAGAAATTTTCGCGTAATTAGGCGACGCGGAATTTCTTCTTTGTGTTTCGAGCGGGTCTTTCTCGAGGTTTTCGACGCGATTTAGCACGGTTTCGAACACGACTCGCTTCAGTGACTCACTTCTCGCGGATGATCGTGTGTCACAGTTCCGCGGGCAACTGGAACTTTCTTCGGAGCCTCTCTTCGCACGCAAAGTCGGCCGAAGAGGCGTAGGTAGGCAGAAACGTCATCGCGACGGCTACTCTCACTTCGCGGTCTCTCGCGCCTACTTTTTGCTCGCGTTCAGCCGCGGTTCATTGTTATTATTATTA
This sequence comes from Megalopta genalis, assembly GCF_051020955.1. Classification (NCBI taxonomy): domain Eukaryota; kingdom Metazoa; phylum Arthropoda; class Insecta; order Hymenoptera; family Halictidae; genus Megalopta; species Megalopta genalis. Next base: position 1,991,507 of record NW_027476093.1, read on the forward strand.
TTATCATCATCATCATTGTTATTATTATTATTATTATTATAGCTATTATTACCTTGTATTTAATACGCAGCTCTGAAACGCGTGCAATTACGAGCGAGACAGTCCATTCGAAGTAAAATAAAGACGCTACGCGGCTGCTGTTTTATTGGACTTTTAGTTTTATCAGAAGTTAAAGCTGCTGGAAGCGAAGATTTTATTGAAATGAAACGTATAAAAAGTGCAACAGAGAAGGACAGGGAGGAAGAATATGAATTGTAGTGATTGTTATTTTAGATAACTTGTAGCTGGTGCGATGTTAAGTCTAAAAAATAAGACAAGAGAGAGTGGCTCAGAATTTTGGAAAAGAAGGGGAAAGAGAAAGTGAAATAATTTTATGAATAATATTAAAATAGCGAATTACGGAAACGAGTGAATTGGGACAAAATTACGTGATTATTTAGACAGTATACATGTTGAACGGTTCAAAAGTCGATCAGTGCAAGTCCATTTTCTATGAAAATGAGTTTCCCAGTACAAATGCAATCTTTTTCATATTTTTCGGTCGATAAATCAATATAGACGATTTCTTTATAAATAAACAATAGACAGCAGCACTTAATATTAATCACGGAATGACTGAATAAAACTGTTCAAAGGGAATTGTTTTTCTAGAAAAGCATTTGACATTTTCCTTATAGCCGAGTTCTTTATAAATAAACAATAGATAGCAGCACTTAATATTAATCACGGAATGGCCGAATAAAATTGTTCAAAGGGAAAATGGTTTTTTTAAAAAAGCATTTGACATTTTCCTTTCATTTCTCTTCTGTTTCAGTTCACTTGTATGTTATCGTATAATAGTTATTTATTTTACAGCATTGTTATTTTGTTAAATTTATATTATTTTGTAAAATTATTTGGAATACGTACAAAGATTATATTGCTATAATAACAGTATAATATTGAAGTATAATAATGAAGCTAAGAAATTGTTCATGTTGCTATTTGCAGTTTGCGTTCTGTATCGAATATTGTTCAGTTATTATTAGGCTATGGATATTATTAGGCTATGCAAAATATATCTCAAATATTCTTGTTTTTCCTTTACCGAGGTCAGAAAGCTATAACTAATACATCGACACTTTAAAACACGTTTAATCTGTTCAAGGTTAAGGTTATGTCAAGGTTAATAATCAAAGTTATGTTTTACGTTTATGTTCACCGTTTTAAATAAAATAATTTTTCTCATAGATCCGTAAAATCCGTAGCCTAGTTATTATACAGTTAAGCTAAGAAATTGTTAACAGCGAAAGCTGTAAATGTCTGAAGAAGAAAACAGAATTCGAAGAATTTCACCGAACAGATTAAAATAAAGATTAGAAGTATATACCGTTCGACAAGAAATGTTTTGGGAATGCTACGAAAAACACACTGCCATAATATCTGTAAATTAAATGTATTTTATTTATTATTGAACACGGGATTGCTAAATGACACAGGTATTCGTCGTCGCTCCAGCAGCGTTTACTGAAATTTTTTTTACACATTTCAAAACAATATTGTCCCTTGTTTAAGTTTTCCACGACAATTTTATCTTACGTCTAGCGTTACATAATCATCGTCTTCCGACGTAAATTTCACTATATAGGCGAGGTTCATTTTAGACTAGCCAATGAATAATTCACCACTTTCTTTTTTAACGGAGTGTGATGTCATTTCTCAACCGCTTCTCGGAGAAAATGTTGAAACAGCGAATCCCAAGTTTTTCGGGACGACGCTGTAATCGAGCTTCGATCATTTTACAGCACGACTGTCAAATCAATATGTTCATAAAATATATATATTTATAAAATGACACGTTTACATAAACATTTCGTAGAACGAAATCCGATGCAACCTCGCCTGTTTGACACTAAATATTTGATGAACTTTGAAGAGATTTGACAATAAAAATTCGAACTCGTCGTTATTTTAATAAAATGGCGCAGCGTGTCTATTCACGTACAAAATAATTGCGAAATGTAATGAATTAAAATATGAAATCTTGCAGCGTCCAACTTTATTCGCCAGATCTCTCGCCAACCGACTTTCATTTCTCTTTTTTTTAAATTTGGAACAGTTTTAACGGGCTAAAAACAGTATAAAAAAGAAGACTGAAAAATTCCATATCAGAGTTTATCGATTCTAGAGATCAGAATTTCTTTAATTAGAAATAATTGTAGAAGTATGTCTCGAATTTCTTGCATTAAAATTTCGATGCATTGAAAAAGTGTATCGAAGCAAACGGGGCATACATCGATTAAATAAACAGCTGTTTAAATACAGGGTGTCCTAGAATTCTGGTTCTTCGGGCAAATGAGGCGATTCCTGAGGTCATTCGAAGCAACTTTCTCCTTTACAAAAATTTTCTACGAGGCATCGTTCACGAGTTATCGACGAAAATACACTGACCAATGAAAAGCTAGCTCGGCTAGCGCGAGGCGGCCGAGCCAACGAGCGCGCCAAGCCCAGTTCCGCTGATTGGCTCGGTCGCGACGCGCCAGCCGAGCTCGCCTCCCATTGGTCACTGTTTTTCGTTAATAACTCGTAAACGAAGCCTCGTAGAACATTTTTGTAAAGCAAAAAGTTACTTCAAATCACCTCAGGAACCATAATTTTGGGAAACCCTGTATATTCACTTAAAAATCCGTCATTTCACACGCACCAAGCTAACAATTCATGCGCCGATTGCCAATGGGGAAGGTTAACGAGCAGAATCTAAGGCGACAGCTGGTGAAATTGGCGAAGAAACGCGGCCAGAGTCGACGGGATTCAGGTAACGTTAACAGCCTTCGAGGTAACAATTAATTATACGGCAGCGAGGGGCTGGTAAATTAGTGTCGCTAAATCTCCGCTCGTTTTTGTCGCAGCGACGAGGTTCCTCGTTGCGCGAAAGGAGACGAGAAAACGTGAATACCGCGGCGGCTTTTATTCGTCCGAAGGATTAACTCTTTTGCACTCGACTGTCAACTCCGAGGCGCCATTAAAAAATTGTTCCGTCACGCTCCAAAATAATCTTATTAATCAAATTCGTTTATATTTAAAGAACCGTTGAAAACGCAACTGTTTCACAAAATTCAATTGCATTCAAAATTCATTGCGTTTAGAATGAACTACAGGGTGTCCCAAAAATGTCTCGCAATCCGAAAGTGGCGAGTTCCTTGAGTCATTCGAAGCAACTTTTTCCTTTACAAAAATGTTCTCCGAGGCACCGTTAACGAGTTATTAACGAAAAACAGTGACCAATGGGCCGCCTCGCGTCAGCCGTACTCGATTCTTATTGGTCACTGTTTTTCGTTAATAACTCATTAACGGTGCCTCGGAGAACATTTTTGTAAAGGAAGAAGTTGCTTCAAATGATCCGAGGAACCCGCCACTTTCGGATTGCGAGACATTTTTGGGACACCCTATATATTACATAAAATGGAAATTTATTATTTATTCTATTTGAAATTTTCCTTGTTGATTTGCCTTCGAGTGCAAAGGGTTAAATCGCGGGAAGGGAACAGAGGGGGCCGGGCGGCGAGGGGAACCCGCACGAAGCGACGCAAATACGCGTCATCGGGATATTTACAATCTGTACAGGGCTGGTCGCCCGGTTTTGTACAACATAAATAGCGGTTTTACAGTTAATTCGAGAACGTCGCGTCGTCGTCGCAGCCTCTTCCTCTCTTCGCCAGCTGATGACACAGTCCCGGACTGCCGATAATGTCGCCCAGGAACACGCTCAACAAATAATTCTCCTTCATCGGATTCGGCGACGATCTGTACTCGCTGTAAACAAAAAAAAAACGAAGAATCGTTTTCACGTTAGCTTTTTTGCCGGTCGGCTGTTTGCACGCGTGTTTGCACTGGATAGCGTGGCTAATGATCGGGGCTAAGGGCCTAACGGCGATATAAATCAGCTGATACGCCGTACAATTGCGCTAACATTGCGCTCATCATCCTCGCATGAGCTTATATCGAGGATCGACGATGACTCGCCGTATCGATGATGATCGTTGTCTTCCTAATAGAGATTGAAAACCGTTCGACAGAGGTCGAACGAACAGAGTATCGACTCTGTTACCATCGTTTAGTTTAGAATATTTGTAAAAAGTTGCTGTTTGTATTGATTGATTTGTTAACATCGTGCGAGGGAATATGTGTAGTTCAGAATTCTGACGTTCGAACTGCAAATTGAGATGCAATCTCTTGCATGTGTAAGAGACTCTGTAATTATTGTTCTTATTTTGTTTAAATACGACACTTTTATGAAATATGTGATTTAATAGAGAATATTATAGTATAATAGACTATTATATATATATTATAATTGAGCAGCTGGCTGTTGCAATCTCTTCGAAAAGTGTGTAAGAGATTCTGTAATTATGCTTCATATTTTGTTTAAATACAACTCTTTTATGAAATATGTAATTTAATAGAGAATATTATAGTATAATAGTCTATTATATATATATATTATTATTTTTATTATTTTTATTATTTTTTATTATTATACAATTAGTATTATTATTTTTATCATTATACAATTATTATTATTTTTTTTGTTATTATACAATTATTATTATTATTATTATTATTATTATTATCATTATTATTATTATTTGTTATTATACAATTATTATGATTATTATTATTGTTATTAATTATTTCGTTAATAGAAACACGATAATACTTCAAAATTATTTACACGTTCTAGCTACTTTGCATTTCATCAACTCTCTTTTGAAATAAAATCCGCATAAAATCCGCAGTCCAATTATCATTAAAAACCATAGTTCCAACAATAGATCATTGCTGAAAGGAACAACAACGGTTCCCTATTTTCCAGCGAAACAGAAGAATAAAAAATATATTCGACGAAAGAGCATATGCATAATTCCATTCAGTATTTAAACTCCTCCCAGCTGCTTCGAATTCATCTCCGAACGAACCTAAATCCACGAAGTTATTCACGGTCTAGCTACGGTGACCATGAATAGCTCTATATCCAGCCGTAAAATCGACTAGGATCAAGGATCTGCTAAAAGATTGAGCGTTCACGGAAATCGTGAAACTGTGGTGTATCCAACGTACACCAACGTTTTCCTAGACGCTCGAAGAGAATGAAGGAGCCCGAGAAAATTCCACGGATTCCCCGATAATTCTTAGAGAACGATTCCGCTGATAAATCGTTAAAAGGGGGCGAAGGTGGCTGTCCTTCTAATGGGCTGCCTAGCACTTTCTTCCAATAGACGAGCTAATAGAAATCCGTGCTACCCGTGTCTAGAACCCCCTTCCTCCCCCCTCGCCAGGGTTCTCTCTCCGTAGGCCAGCGGCGAGCGAACGAGCTTCCACTAAATTCAGTTGCGAGTAACGCCGGGAGCAGATAGCCTTTAATGGCGGCCTCGACGACCGTCCTAATGCATCCTGATAACTCTGTTCTCCGTCGTTTGTCCCTCTCCGCGGCCCTCGTCCTCGCGCCTCCTCGCCGTTTTACGAGCGTCGCGAGCTATCTTGCGAGCAGCGTTCGAACGGCTTATCAGCGATTCGACGACGCTCTGCTTCCCCCGCGCTGTTAGATGGGGGGGGGGAGGGTGGGACAGCACGCGTCATCGACGACCAGATTCCACGTCGGTTAAACGACGGCCGTCGCACCTGCCCCGTGCACCGGGAGATCGAGTGCAGGTTGAACGGGAAAGGATAACGAACGGGGAGACGATGAATTGGAGGCTGCTAGCGACAGAAAACTGCTCGTTCGAAGGTTAACGGACCGTGCGCCGGGAGTTCGAGGGTCGCCAGTATTTCGCTGGGTCAGGCTATAGTGCTGGAGGAACTGTGTTTTGAGACGCTATGGTAGAAAGAAGCGTTTGTATGCTATTGAGCTGGCAGGAAAGCAATTTCGGTATTTCGATGCGAAATTGAATTTCTTCTATGCAAGAAATGCGTAGACAGTAATGTCTCTCTGATTGTCCACGAAAATTGGACGATTTGGGGAGAGGAGATACGATTTTTATTCGAGCCTTGCGGCTCGTTTTTATGGTTACCGATTGTCAAGAACTGTAACAATGAAGCGCAAGGGTTGAATAATCGTACTTTTTCTTCTGAAATTCTCCATTTTTGTTTGCAAACTGACCGTCAATTACGGAGAATTTACTGTACAGTAATGTCTCTCCAATTGACGCTCTGATTGTCCGCGAAAAATGGATGATTTGGGGAGAGGAGATACGATTTTTATTCGAGCCTTGCGATTCGTTTTTATGGTTATCGATTGTCAACAACTATAAAAAAACGAGCTGCAAAGCTTAAATGATCGCGTCTCCTTTCTCTAAATTGTCCATTTTTGTTTTCAAGCTGAGCGTCAATCAGAGAGACATTACTGTATAAACATTTAAAATGCAGGTGCTCGCGTGCACTAAAAATGATATCAAGAACTTGCATTTTAATATTTTTCTTAACGAATAATTAAAACAATTAATTCCAATCCTAATATTTCGCGTTCCTAATATTATATCACAATATTCTTTATAACGATATTATTATATTATAATGATATTTCGAAATGTAACTTAATTTCTTCTATGCATGAAATGTGATGTACAGTAATGTCTCTCTAATTGACGCTCTGATTGTGCAGAAAAATTGACATTTTGGGGAGGGGAGACACGATTTTTATTCGAGCCTTGCGATTCGTTTTTATGGTTATCGATTGTCAAGAACTATAAAAGAACAAGCTGCAGAGCTCGAATAATCGTATCTCCTCTTCCCAAATTGTCTCCGTAATTGTCCTCATAATTGTCCCCAATTGTTTCGTGCACAATCCGTGCGTCAATTAGGGAGACATTACTGTAACTCGAGTGTCAGTAACTGGCGCTCAGATTGTCCACGAAAAATGGACAATTTAGGGAGAGGAGATACGATTATTCGAGCCTTGCAGTTAGTTTTTGTTTTTAGAACAGCAAAGATCGGATAATCGTATCTCGTTTTCCCAAATTGTCCATTTTTGTGCGCAATCTTAGCATCAGTTAGGGAGACATTACTATTATGTGATGGCGCCTAATTAATTCGGGATTTATTAGCGCATGCATTAGTAAGCATCGATGCTAAATAAATTATTCGTGCGAGCGATAAAGAGTGAATATTGCGCATTTTTTCAATAGCCAGATAACACGAAATATGAATGTTTATGATAATACTAGAATTGTTTTTCGGTAACGTTGCATCAGCTACGGTAATGTCGCCCTAATTGACGCTCAGATTGTCCATTTTTCTGCGCAATCTGAGCGTCAGTTAGGGAGACATTACTGTAAGCATTTTATGCGCTGATAGACTTAGCTGTGCCAAGTCAAGCGCTAATTACTACCGTTAATTGACCTACGCTACATTCAATTATCTCTTCCAAGAAGTTATTCGTTCAAGGTTATGTCATCGAAGCGATTCGATTCTCGAACATTGTGAGACGAACATGACGAAAGATGTTTGGCTAATATTAATTCAGTTGTTAATATTCGTTGACAAAGTGTGCAAAGTGTGTAGAAGAAATACAATAATAAATCGGTGGTTAACCCTTAAATGCATATTGTTGCCAATTGTTATTGTTGCCAGTTCCACTTAATTCTATTCAAAAACCTGAGTATGCGCGTTTCCGAACACACGTTAAACAACAATAGACAATAGAACATGTGTGAAAGAAAAGACTTGATAGTACTTTTGGCGAGTAAGTTATATGTTTTTTGACATTTGAATGCGGTGGGTGATAACCTTCAATGCGTTACTTGGAGAGATATTTTATTTCTTTGAGTTTAAAAATTGCTTTGTGTCACGACAACAATTGCAATTGCTTTGCTGCATTTAATTTATAAATAATGTGAAAATTCCTATACTAATAGATAATATAAATACATGACCATTTGTTTACGTCTACAATAATTTTAGTAATAAACGCATATTGTTGCCAAAAGTCTACATAGAACTTTTTCCAAAATAAATACTCAATATTATTGCCTAGATTTTTTTATTTATTTTCTACGTAACCTATGACTACATTCCTATGAAAAACGATTTTTTAAAATTCAAAACAAAATATCATGCATTTAAGGGTTAAATCGAGATGACTACGTTACCTGAACACAATGTTCCAATCGAGATCACGTTCCCTGCTACGTTCCCGCAGCGTACGTGTCGCGTATTTGGCACAAATTCTTTCGTAAACGCAAACGTTGCTGCCGAGCTCGGCAACCAATTTCTTCTCGACCTGGCCAACGTCTAGGATTTCCTCGTCATGGATCAAAGGCAGGTCTCGCTTCGTTCGACTTGCATAAGTCTCTGGAAATGAAAGGATCGATTATTGCCAACGTGTTGCTACAGAATTTCTGAGAACGTAAATTCATAATTTCTGCTGTCTCTACGAGATACATCTTGTTTGTAAATTAGAAACCTAAGTGGGTTAGGTTCGCTGGACACTTTTTGTCTATTTTCGAAAGACAGATCCCATTATTATCATCGATCTGTAATATTATTTCTTTTGTCGTGTGCCAGTATTGTCAGCTTCCCTATTTTCTAATTTTAAAAAAAGCTTCCTAACTTTTCCAAAAACGTGTATTTTCCGACAGCTGTTTTCTAGATTTTCGTCGATAATAACTAGACTGTGGAAGTATTGTGAATATTAATGTATTATGAAAATTATATCTGCACTAATTACAAGGTATCGGAGCTATGTACATATTTATTTCGTTCCTAAATTATTATTAATTTAAGTTCGATACAGTTGGAAATAATGCAACAATGTTTTGAAGTTCTTTGAATGTTTATACCTAGAATTTTCTGTTTAACCAACTTATTTTTTTATAAGTGCATAAAATCCACACCCTACAGATAACTGTGTTTTATATTATACAGGGTGAGGCATTTTAAACAGGTCACCTGAATAACTCGCTTGTTTTCCAAGATAGAAGACCAAACTTACTTGGTATCGGGTGGCTCATATATATATATATATGATCTGGCATTACCAATTTTTCTGTAAGTGGAGGCGTCAAGGAGATATGAAGGTGAATTCTGTTTTTCTAAATGGAACAGTAAGTTTTTTTACTTACAATCTGATAGAGTGTTTCGAGGCGAATGCAATGAACTATTATGAAGGTCATTCAAGGTCACCCAAAATGAAAAATAATGTCATCTATTTACTTGTGTTCAATTTTTATCGTCATAATGTAAAAGCGAAAATCAAGTCCAATGCAACGACCACAGCACTATGACCATATGACATGTAGTACGGAAAGTCCAGAAATATTTACGACATTTCTAATCCTTCGCTGAAATGTATAAATCTCTGAATTTTTCTTCGAATTATTTTCTAAAACGGATAATTTAAAATTACCAATAACGTTTGAGGATACAGATAAGCGTACAATGTGATTGAATGTTTCTTTATCTTTTGTGACCCGTGTCACGTAATACACACACGTGATACACAAGTATTCGAAAAGTACCCTGAGACAATTTATTTTCTCTTGCAGTTGACTTTGGGTGACCTTGAATGACCTTCATAATAGTTCATTGTATTCGCCTTGAAACGCTCTATCAGAATGTAAGTAAAAAAGCTTACTGTTCCATTTAAAAAAACAGAATTGACCTTCATATCCCCTTGACGCCTCCACCTACAGAAAAATTGGTAATACCAGATTATATATGAGCCCCCCGATACCAAGTAAGTTTGGTTTAATGCATTTTCTCCTATCTTCAAAAACTAGCGAGTTATCCAGGTGACCTTTTTAAAATGCCCCACCCTGTATATTATGAAGTATGTTACATATTATATATTACAAAGAATGTTATATATTATATATTATAAAGTATGTTATATGTCATATATTATATATTATATAAAGTATGTTATATATTATATATATTATAAAATACGTTATATATAATATAATATAAAGAAATGGAATACATAATAATAAACGTAAAAACATTTTCGCAGGTTCAAGTGCAAAATAGTAACTAAAAAATAGACAGTGATCTCTAGCTAAATAAATATTTATTTTATAAATAGTCTGAAGGGGTTGTTTCATTGAATTTATTAACCCGAATATTGCAATCAAATTATCAATATCACATATTTCATTTCACGAAACATATTTCCGTTCGTGATTTCAAATATATCTGCTCGAATTGTTATTTTCATCGTCTCGACAGGAAACGAAACACTTTCGACAGTCCCCAAACATCGAATCCGCATTTTGTCTCCGCTCTAAAATGATCTGTGGAATGACCCTCGGCGCACCGTCTATATACATATTATCGGAGTCATCCAATGACAGCAGTCAGTCAACGTTAATGCATTAGCAAGGTTTCAATCTCTAACTTTCGCGTTGCTTGATCTCTGTCATCAATCTGAGCGACGGTCACCGATCCGATCGCTCAAAACTGTTTATATAAGAATCAACGACCCCTTCGATTATCGTTCGTTAATGAAAATTGACATTCTCAATTCACCTCCATTTGCGTTGGTTCGCTCGAGGTTAAATTAAATATCAATCATTCCTTTCTTACTTAGTTTTTAAAGCGATTTACGTAAACGGGATTGCGTTATAAAACGAGAATCGTTCACTTAATTGATTTCTTTCCTAAATCCTTCAATTAGTTCCTTCATTTCTGAAATTAATTATTCTATTCTTGATATGCAAGAATTCAATGTAATTTTATATAATGTATATAATTAATTATTAGTTTCTTAAATCCTTAAATTAATTCCTTAATTTCTTAAATTTGTTATTAAATTCTTGATATATAAGAATTTTATGTTATATATACAATTATATATAATATTATTATTATATTATAATATTAATATTATATTATCATATTATATTATGTATAATATTATATTATCATATTATATTATGTATAATATTATTTAATTATATAATATTATACAATTTTGATATTACAATTATATTTAATATTGTTATTACATTATAATATTAATATTATATTATTATATTATATTATGTATAATATTATATAATTATATACGATACATATAATTAATTGTTAATTTCTTAATCCCTCAAATTCCTTAATTTAATTCAATAATTAACAGTGATGCATTATTTAACATCTTTCACCATCCGAACGTATTAGTTTAAATAATGTATAATCCGCACTTTCGTGAAGGATACGCAGCTCGTTTTTTAAACAATATCATAGGAAACGAGTTTCGCTATATTCCGTACGGAAGGTGTTTCGTATTCTTATTCGAGTAATTTTTTACATCGCATGCTTCAAGCCTATATTAAATTCCGAATATGCAAATAACGCGCATACTTTTCGTACTTGTTTCTGTAAAATTCCGCGCGTACGGTACATACAGGATGCTCCGAATCGGAGTTAATTGCACCGAAGAAAGTTTAAGCTTTAATTCGTCGCTCCAGTCGTAATTTTTCATTGGAACGCGGCGCATAAAACTTTTCCTTCAGGATACGCGTATGGTTAATTTTCGGTCAATCGAAATATGTACGGTTAATCGATGCGTTGGAATTTCAATTTAATTAATTTACTAATAAAATTAATATATTGCACGGTTACTCGATGCGTTGAAATTTCAATTTAATTAATTTACTAATAAAATTAATTATATGTACGGTTAATCGATGCGTTGAAATTTCAATTTAATTAATTTACTAATAAAATTAATAATACGTACGGTTAATCGATGCGTTGGAATTTCAATTCAATTAATTTACTAATAAAATTAATAATATGTACGGTTAACCGATGCGTTGGAATTTCAATTTAATTAATTTACTAATAAAATTAATAATACGTACGGGGTTAACCGATGCGTTGGAATTTCAACCGGCTGAATCGATGAATCAACTTAACGCAATCGATTCCGAATTCAGGAAACAGCGTGTTACGCCCGCGTTACACGATAATTCCGACGCTTCGCCGGAGAAGTCGCAACAAGTGGAACACTTTCGCTTTCACTGCACGCTGATTCGATTCGCACGCGGAACCGCGGTGAATTCGGGTTACCTATGCGCCTCAGTTCCGATTCCTTTTCCTATCTGTAATCAGCGCGGCGCTACCGCGACTTTCAAAGCACGTTGAAACTCTGTTCGATTCCTTCTTCTATTTTGTTATCGATTGTACCAGTACGCGACTTTCATTTGGAACAAATTTATCGGTCAATGTTCGAACCGTGTTATTTTTAATATAAAAACAATTTGTGAAACTCTGTTCTATTCTTTCTTCTATTTTGTTATCGATTGTACCAGTACGCGGCTTTCATTTGGAACAAATTTATCGGTCAATGTTCGAACCGTGTTATTTGTAATATAAGAACAATTTGTGATGTCTCGTGGAATCCAACGCATTGGCAATAAATTGCACGTTGCACTTATTAATGTAATGTTCGATAAAAGTCCTTAAAATACAGAAATTCTTTCAATTTTTATTGCATTGAAATGATTCGTTTTTTTTCATTCCGTAAACCCCTTTGATTTAGAACAATCTTTGCTAATTTTTGACTGGGTTTGAAAAATCACTTTTGTCGTGATTAAGTCGAAGATATTTAACTTTGCACGCGAAAGAGATGAAATAGCAGTCTGCGTACTACTTTTTTACTCTGCGTATTACTTTTTTATTAAAGTAATTAATTTGATTTTTGCAATAATAGTATCGAATATAGCAATAAATAAATTATTCTGAATGTTCCTTCTCGAAGCAACCAGTTGATAAATTAGCGAATCTATTCCTGTTTTCTTTTAATTGAATTACTGAAATATTAATTGAATTTTTTTTTAATTAAAAAAGAATTTTAGTAATATAACGACATCTCTAAAACATATTTGAAAGTTACCATTGTTAATATTTAAATATGGAATATTATTATCCACAAAAATATTGTCCACTAGATGTAAAATATTATTGTATTCAGTACCAATTATCATTGTCAATATTTCAGTGTAAAATATCATTGTGTTAAGTACCAATTTATCATTGTTAATATTTCAGTGTAAAATATCATTGTGTTAAGTACCAATTTATCATTGTTGATATTTCAGTGCAAAATACCATTGTATCAAATACCAATTTATCATTGTTAATATATTATTGTAGAATATCATTGTATCAAGTACGAAAATTAAATATAAAAACTTGTATCGAAACAGATCAACGATGGATTATTATAAACAACTGATGGGAGTCTTACCAGGATTGAGCGAGTACGCTAATTTCTTTACGAAATTGGAGAGCCTCACAGAAGCGATGATCAATGGGAAGCCGACCAGCTGTACCGGAAGTACGAAGACCGGTTCCTCCGGAGTCGGGGACGCGCAAACTAAAGAAAGTGCCAGGAAGTAACATCCCACGAAGACAAACGGGCGGTTCAGTCGCATCGTGGAACGTAATCTATGGAATCAATCACACATCTTCCGAATAACTGTTGTTAATTAACGTGATCATAATACTTGTTACTTTCTCCATGTGAAATATATTTCACATCGTTTGTAATAATTCATCATTTCATAGTATTCATCATATTCGTCATTTATATTATAGTATTTGTTATTATTATAGTATTTAGTATTTATTTATATAGTTCGTATTATAGTGTTTATTGTTATTATAGTATTTAGTATTTATCAATATAGTTATAGTAAATAGTATAGTATTTATTATTATTATAGTATTTAGTATTTATTAATATAGCTATAGTATATAGCATAGTATTTATTATTATTATAGTATTTAGTATTTATTAATATAGTTTTAGTATATAGTATAGTATTTAGTATTTATTAATATAGTTATAGTATATAGTATAGTATTTTTTATTATTATAGTATCTAGTACTTATTAATATAGTTATAGTATATAGCATAGTATTTAGTATTTATTAATATAGTTATAGTATATAGAATAGTATTTATTATTATTATAGTATTTAGCATTTATTAATATAGTTATAGTATATAGCATAGTATTTATTAATATAGTTTTAGTATATAGTATAGTATTTAGTATTTATTAATATACTTTACATTATATCTCATTATATAAAATGATTATAAATTGATAATTTTCAAATTTTACCTCACACATCAGAATAAGTTCATCTTTGTAAAAATGATGAACAAGTTTCTAAATTCACCGGTTTCAAGTTGCATCAATTATTTTGAACTCTTATTAAAATGTCCCATTATAAAAGTTTATATACCTTATCATTGACAGCTGATCCGGACACTATTCACTCACCCAATGTGATCGCAATGCCACCAACGAATTCTACACCCTGTCGGAATGCTGCTCGATCACGCGTCTCGAGACGCTGGAGAGAACACTCTGGTCACCGATGAACCCTTGCTCATCGAAGTCCTCCGAGCGCCAGTCCCTTTTTCGCGAGCTCGTCGCACTCGTTTCCGGTTCACTCGTCCCACCGAAAAGTCCCACCGATATCCGTCGCGGCTCTTAAACCCGATTTACTCTACACCGATCGTGTGTCACCGGCGCGCTGACGGCGATAAACCTGGCGGCTGGTTGCTTCTTTGGTAAAAACCCGTTGCCGAGTGTTTCGCCGGGCAAACGTAGTCTGAGCTCGATCGCGCCGACCAAGAGAAAGTGATCGCCCCTTCCCGACGTAGCATTCAAACGAACGGCGAGTGCCAGGTTGCGACATTTAGTGCGGCAACGAGGTCCCTACGTGATGTTCTTCCTGAAGTCCCCCTTGGCTGACCCAGTCGCGTCCTCATCAAGGTCGCCGTGATTTCCCACCGAGACGCCGCGGTTTGTAAAGCAGCGCTTCGTGATCGAAACTTTTTCTATACTAATGCATATTTGCGAGAAGGAAGAGAGAAAGAGAGAGAGAGAGAGAGAGAGAGAGAAATAAGAAATTGTTTCGATATATTGTTCTTGTTAATTTATTGCACAAAAAACAGCAGTTTTATATTGGTTTGTAAAAGTAAGAATAATATTCTGATTTTTAATAAGTGTTATTTATTGTATTATATTATATTATATTGCATTACAAGTGCATTACATGACATTAAATTACATTACAATTGCATTACAACTGCATTACATTACATTACAATTGCATTACAACTGCATTACAATTGCATTACAACTGCATTACATTGCATTACATTACATTACAATTGCATTACAATTACATTATAATTGCATTACTTTATGTTACATTACAATTGCATTAAAATTTCATTACAACTGCATTACATTATGTTACATGACAGTTGCATTACAATTTCATTACAATTACATTACAACTGCATTACATTATGTTATATTACAGTTGCATTACAATTTCATTACAATTACATTACAACTGCATTACATTATGTTACATGACAGTTGCATTACAATTTCATTACAATTACATTACAACTGCATTACATTATGTTACATGACAGTTGCATTACATTTGCATTACAATTATATTACATTATAATTGCATTACATTACATTTGCAGTACAATTGCATTACAACTGCATTACAATTGCATTACATTTGCAGTACAATTGCATTACAACTGCATTACAATTGCATTACATTTGCAGTACAATTGCATTACATTACATTTGCAGTACAATTGCATTACATTACATTTGCAGTACAATTGCATTACATTACATTTGCAGTACAATTGCATTACAACTGCATTACAATTGCATTACATTTGCAGTACAATTGCATTACAACTGCATTACAATTGCATTACAATTTAATTACAATTGTATTACAACTGCATTACAATTGCATTACATTACATTACATTTGCAGTACAATTGCATTACAATTGCATTACAACTGCATTACAATTGCATTACATTACATTACATTTGCAGTACAATTGCATTACGATTGCATAACATTACAATTGCATTGCAATTGCATTACAATTACATTACATTACAATTGCTTTACAATTATATAACATTACATTACATTTGTATTACAATTGAATTACAATTGCATTACAATTATATTACATTACATTACATTTGTATTACAATTGAATTACAATTGCATTACAATTATATTACATTACATTATATTTACATTACAATTGCATTACAATTGTATTACAGTTGCATTACGATTGCATTACAATTATATTACATTACATTACATTTGTATTACAATTGCATTACAATTACATTACATTACATTACATTTTTATTACAATTGCATTACAATTACATTACATTACATTACATTACATTTTTATTACAACTGCATTACAATTGGATTACAATTACGTTACAATTACATTATATTATATTACATTACAAATACATTACATTATATTACATTAGAATTACATTACATTATATTACATTACAGTTACATTACATTATATTACATTAATATAACATTTGCCATGAACAACATATAAATTGAATAAATCATTATGATAATGCGGATCATGCGCGTGTCTTTATTTATCAGTTGTTTCCGAGCTGATCTTTCATAGAAACGATGCCAACGGCCACTTAAGTGCGATCACGCAGCAACTACTCTGCAGGAATACAATCGATTTCTTGCGTGACGACGACGGGACACGATAAACGAGACCGGTTACAAGCGAACCTGTTGGAATCGTTGCTCAATTGACGCGATTTTCTTATACGGCCCCGATCGCGTGGATCGGGACCGCACTATGCACTCTATGCACTTTTACCCGCTCGCCTTCACCGATCGACCTGCTATTTAGCTACTCGAATCTACATATAAACATATATTTATCTCGTCCTCATTTGTTCCATGTTTTTCTACTTCTCAGGGCTACTTGCTCGGTAAATGGTTCATATAAAATAATCAACCTGTGCCATCGCCATCACTTTATACCGGGCATAAACGTATCACGTGACAAGTTGAATCTATTTATGCGTTGCATTCGAGAAATTAAAATCCATTTCTTCGTCATTGTATTTTTTTTTAGACCATGCTACGTGCAACGTTCACTTCTCGTGATCTCACTTTTTAAGTTAGCTTAACCCTTTGCACTCTCGAATGGTGACTCTGAGGCACCACTAAAATTGTTACACCATGTGCCAAAATAATTTTTACATTATCAAAGCTTAGAATATAAAAGATTCTTAAAAGTCTAACTGTTGTATGAGTCACAAGAATCAATTTCATATGCATGAAATGAACTTTATTATATAAAATGGAAATACTATAAGTCAGAAAAGTTAATTTAGATTTGCAATTAAAATGGCTTCGAGTGCAAAGGGTTAATTTATCGTGCCATACAGTAATGTCTCCCTAACTGACGCTAAGATTGTCCACAAAAATGGACAATTTGGGAAGAGGAGAAACGAGTATTCGAGCCTTGTATTGGTACGATTATTTCCGCTCCCTAAATTGTCCATTTTTGTGGACAACCTGAGCGTCAGTAAGGGAGACATTACTGTATATTCCTCGGAGAACCGCGGCCGATATCGGAACCGAAACGAGCGATCGATCAGGGTTTTTGCTTGCGCATAATCGAACATTGGTTTCGCGATAACATTAACGATAACATTCGTTTCACTATTAGCATTGATATCGGGGATGGTCGCAACCGTGACAAGAAGAATTTGCATTTCATGCAAACAGATCGTTGAGATTGCGAGAAATTGTTTCGGTTTCGAATTCTTGGACCGCCCTTCGTTTCCCTTTTCCTCTCGGAGACGCTGCTTTCCTTCCATCCCGGTGATAATTATTTTCGAACGATCTCGGCGTGACGACGATCGATGATTTCTCTGGATTTTAGCGGGGATAGGTATAGGACACCACAAAGAAACCAGAAACTTTAAACTTTAAGTTGCATAGCAAATATGTAGAAGACAGACTCTTAAGAATAATAATAAACTGTAATAAACAGCTAATTTTAGCGATATTTCTAGCCAAAGTAATCAGAACGTTTACAAAAATTTGATCTACAATCGCAACCACATCTGTCAGAAAATCCATCCTACTAGTCTCAGTAACTGGTCCAAAATTTTTCTATCGATCTAGGTGGACCAGTTACGGAGACTAGTGGAATGGACTTTCAGGATTTTTGGGAACTGTCCCAAAAATCAATTCTACTAGTCTCCGTAACTGGTCCCCGTGGGTGAACCGCAAAATTTTGGACCAGTTCCTGAGACTAGTGGAATTCATTTTCCAGAGTTGTGGGATATGTCTGGAAATCCATCCTACTAGTATCAGTAACTGGTCCACTTAAAGCAACAGCAAAATTTTGGACCAGTTTCTGAGACTAGTAGAATTCATTTTCCGGATTTTTAGGATCTGTCCGGAAATCAATCCCACTAGTCTCCGTAACTGGTCCCTCTAGGTCTACAGCAGAATTTTGGACCAGTTACTGAGTCTAGTGGAATTCATTTTCCAGACTTTTGGGATACGTCTGGAAATCGACAGGAAAATCCCCTACTTTCGGATTGCGAGACATTCTTGGGACACCCTGTACTTCAACATCGTCGACTCAAATTTCATTGCAATAAGTTTTTCGTAGACGCTCGTTCTTTCTTTCTGCTCGACTCGTGCGGAACTTCTTACCCCGTCGTGGCGCAAGTTGTCAACGCTCTGGGGTCAGTTGTTACTAAAATATGAATGTTACTATAAATGTTTCTAACGTAGTATTTCATACTCTGACGAAATAAAACACAGTTTCATTCACACTTTCTCTGATTCGTTTTTCAAGGAACGTTAACGAAGATTGTTCTACCTTGACCCAAAGTGTTTTTCGATTGACCATGCTCCATCAAAGGCTCATTAGGTTCATTAGCTAACATCGATCTCGAAAATATTTCCAGCATCTTCGTTCCAGATGGATTTTCTTGCTCGGTTAAAAAGTGATACGGCCGCGCGGCGATTTCACGGGAAAACAATCCGAAGAAATTTACAGCGGCGCCGCCGCTGCCGAAAAGTTATTATAATAATCTCCGGCGCCTTTATCGGCTTAAGCGCAATGCCAAGCGCTCCCGTTGCGAAGCCGGGCAACAATCCCGGGTGTACGGGATCGTGCCAAGAGTCCCGGCGAGCAGTTAGGATTCGCGATATCCTCGCAAAAATGATCGCGGGGGCCTCGTTTATCGGCGCTTTTCGCGCCACTGCCAACTCCGCGATTCGAGAAATCGTAATATCCTGCCACGCGGCGGCCCTCTCAGGGCCGACTTCCTCTATTTGAAATCGGAAACCCCGCTGTTTCGCTCGGCGATTCGAGCCGCCGCGGCGACGCGACGCTGCGATATACAGGGTGTCCCAGAAATGTCTCGCAATCCGGAAATGGCGGGTTCCTCGGATCATTTGAAGCAGCTTCTTCCTTTACAAAAATGTTCTCCGAGGCACCGTTAACGAGTTATTAACGAAAAACAGTGACCAATAAGAATCGAGTACGGCTGACGCGAGGTGGCCCAGCCAATCAGCGCGCGAAGCCCAGTTCCGCTCATTGGCTCGGTCGCCTCGCGCCAGCCGAGCTCGCCTCTCATTGGTCACTGTTCTTCGTTAATAACTCGTTAACGGTGCCTCGGCGAACATTTTTGTAAAGGAAAAAGTTGCTTCAAACGACCTGAGGAACCCGCCACTTTCGGATTGCGAGACATTTTCGGGACACCCTGTATACTTGCCAAATAATCCACGATTACCGAAACGAACGCGCCGGAAAACGCGGACTAGGGTTACTCCCGGCTACAGTGGATGTTGCGAAACTTTTATGGACGATCGACCACCGAGGAATTCTCGGAGAGAGAATTTTCTGCGTGCCGATGGCTTTTTTGTGTTGCATGCAAATGTATTTGTTTATTTATTTATTTCGTTACTATTTATACTATTTATATTATTACTATTTTCGGAGAACAATGGATGAAAGCTTTTTGAGAATGATAAGTTAAAAATTGGGCTTATTGGGCTTTGTGTTAGAGAAATTCTTTGTAGAAATGATTGTTTATAGAGCTGAGTAAAAATTATTTAATTAATCTTTGTACACGGTCAAACAATATTTCATTGTGTAGTATGTAAATGTATTTGTTTAGCTGTTTTTATTTATTTATTTATTTCGTTGCTAAGTAAAGTTTTATTTATTTTTGTTGAATGATGGATGACAGCTTTTTGAGAATGATAAATCAAAAATTGAGCTTTTTGTTATCATGTTAGAGAAATTCTTCGTAGAAATGATAATCCACAGAGCTGACTAAAAATTATTTAATTAATCTTAACAGTGGAAAATATAATTATATTTATTCAACCTAGAAGGATTGACTTCTCTCATCAAATTTTACTACTGCGGAGTACTAAAATCACTGGACAGCTGATTTTATGAAATATGAGACAGATAGCAAGGTGCAATTTAAAACGTTACATTATTTTCAATATATTAACATTATTTGGAACTTTTATTTCGCAAAAATATCCGCGATCTAGTCATCATCGATTCGGAATACAGTAAATTCTCTACAATTGTCCCTCAGTTTGTACACGAAAATGGACAATTTGGGAAGAGGAGACGCGATTTCCGAGCCTCGCGGCTCGTTTCTATAGTTACCGATTATCAACGACTATAAAAACGAGCCGTAAGACTCGAATAATCGTATCTGCTCTTCCGAAAATGTCCATTTTCGTTTCCAAGCCGAGCGTCAATTAGGGAGAACTGAGGATATTTTTTTGCTACAAAGTCGAGGCATTAAGGAAGAAAGTTGACGCGAAAAATGGAGAAAAAAGTGCCGAGCACGGCGAAGGGAAATGGGAACGAAGCGTTGAACGTGGAAGCAGCTATCGAATTTACGAAGAAAATTTAACCCCGATGGATTAAACGCGGACAATACGACGACGGAACGGGTAAACTGTTGTCGCGCAAATTAGTTCCCCTTTCTGGCCGTGGCTCAGAGCGAAATAATTGCAAGAACCGGGCTCGAACGAACGAAAGGAGCCATTACCTTGACCACCTTTGTGAGCGTTATACGCTCGCAAAATATTATACGCCGATGGTAAATAGGGACTACTTTCGTTGAAATCAGTTCGAGAGCGTCGGTAAATTCCCGTGGAATGGCCATTAGGGACGAATCTCGAGAACGCAGGAAACGTTCGCGTAATTGCCCGGGAATTAATAAAGGCGAACTCCGGGCTGTTGCGTAACACGAGCCGGAGAAATGGTACCGTGAAAGAGAATTTTTATTGTTATGTTGCTCAGGGCACCGGGAAATTACAGTCTTCTGGCCTTAGAGGATCGCCGGAATTGAAGCGATCCGTATACTTTATCTGACAACGTGCTGGAACATGTATTTTTCAAGAATTGGGTTGGCAACTAAGTAATTGCCGATTTGTTCAATGAAATAAAAAATTACTTTTTACTTGGAATGAAGTTTAATCTGTAATGTATTTTCCATTTTGTTCGATGACCTTTCGCCATCTTTCTGACAACTTGAAAATTCCACGCTCGTAGAAAGTCTGATCCTTTTCGGCCAAAAACTAAGTTAAGCGAGATTTTACAGCGTCATCGTCATTAAAAGTTTTACCACGAAGGGAGTTGTCCAGGGATCGAAATAAGTGGTAATCCGATGGCGCGAGATCAGGGCTATGTAGTGGGTGTAACATCAATTCCCAACCAATATCCATCAAGTTTTGCAGAGTGGACAAAGACGTGTGCGGCCTAGCATTATCCTGCTGGAAAATGACACCTTTACGATTGACCAATTCTGCTCGCTTTTCCTTGACCGCCGCATTCAATTTGTCCAGTTGCTAACATTCACGGATAATAAGAAATAACATAATAATAATAATAATAATAATAATTTTGTAATGTAACATTTACGGATATCGTAAAAATGGTGTGTGATATCGTAAAAAAAGTGAGAGACATCTATAACTGAAATCGGCAATTACTTAGTTGCCAACCCAATAGATTTGAATTACTCGAATTATAAACATTATGTGCGAGTACTCGAGAATGTTTAAAGCAGTCGAGAATGTTTAAAGTATTCTTTTGTTCGAAAATTACTTCCCACGTCGGTGACACATTATTACTGATCACGTTAATCCACGCATCGTTGATTACTTCCAAATGAATGATTTTGTAGATCATATTCACCCTTTTGTTGATATCTAAATTAACACTTTTGCATTATCTATAAATTAACCTTTTCGCAAATCATATTTATCCTTTTGCAAATAAAATTCACTTGTTTGCGATAGAGTTCATATTAAAACAATTAAATGAAACTGTACAAATCAGTATCGCAGATTAATTGTTCGTAATGTAATAATAATAAAAGTACAGGAGGTGAAAAAAGCATTCTGAAATCCTTTAAAACAGAATTGTAACTTTTTGGTAGCTGGGTCAAGCAATCTAAACTTTTCTGGGACGTTTGAGGAATTAGTTTACTAGATAACAGTTAAAAAGTTGTTTTCAAAAATTGCATTTTGTTGGCACGATAAAGGGATTAAGAAATGATATCTTTGCATGTGGATTAAATTTCAGAAATAACTGTGCGAAGGAATTTGACTTAAAAAGAGACCTTGACATAACCTCAAAAAGAGAATGAACTTAATTTTGTAGAAATATATATATAAACTCTTTTTTCTAGGATATTCGAGGGATTAGTTTACTAGATAATAGTTAAAAAGTTGTTTTCAAAAATTGCAATTTGTTGGCACGATAAAAGGATTAAAAAATAATATCTTTGCATGTGGATTAAATTTCAGAAATAACTGCGCGGAGGAATTTGACTTGAAAAGAGGCCTTGACATAACCTTAAAAAGAGAATGAACTTAATTTTGTAAAAACGTGAACTGTTAAATATTCTTCACAGTCATTTCTAAAAAAATAAATATAGCATTCCGCTAAAACTTGCACATATAATTAAATATTTCTGACGAAAGCCTGTCTGTCCAGATCTTTTAAAAATTGAACCACCGAAGTGCAGAAAAAATGTTCGACGCGCCGGAACAGCTGAGATGTAACAAAAAAAAGAAAAAAAGAAAGAAAAATATCCATAGATTTTTCATTCTTCTCGAAATGAAATTGTTCCTTGATTCCCGGACATCCGCGCAAATATCAGAATTTCTTCGAAGAAAGAATTCGACGGAATCCAATTAAATTTTCAATCGATTATCTTTCGCACAGAGTTTGGTTAAGTGAAAAATATTGGTGATAAAACGAGAGGATGAAGATAATTATGGAAGTATAATAAAACACGTGGAAGCGAAACGAAAGCCGCGCATATGGCCATTCTAATTTAATACCGATCTAAAATTAAATAAACATATATACTTGCCAGTATCTTCGAGGAGTGCGCAATTGTGTTTTATGGGTTTTTCAGTGCGAGTTCTCAAATTTCGCGTAAAACTGTATATTTCGCTGGTATATAAAATTGTACGCGCATAAAACGCGTGTTACCGAAGACCGTTTCGCCGGCAACGAGGGTTTGCAAACAACGGAAACATGTCTTTATTGATGCTTTATTCTCGAAGAACATAAAATACGTAATTGTATGACATACGACTTAATTGTACAGTTCGTTTCTCGCGATATACCCGCAATACTTAGGGACATAAAGTCGAACGTATTTGTGGTTAAACGGTACCGGGGTACAATTACGCGCGGCTCGTACAATAAATACAGCAGTTATGAATTTCTATTCGCTCATAAAACGCGAGCAAATCTCTGGAACACGTTAAGTATTATCTAATTCTCTTAGGCGCGCGCGGTCTAAAGCTATCTTACGTCGATCGAACGGCGTTCAAAGTTTTATCGAGAATGATACACCGTTAGGATCGTTATCCGACGCGTACGCGTCGTAATGGTCGAGTGTAACGAACAATTATGTACCTATAAATATCTCAACAATACGCTTGCAATATTTCTTAACGATTACAATACAAAAATATAATCAACAACTCCGTGATTACCGATACAGTAATATGTCTCCCTTACTGACGCTTGGATTGTCCATGAAAATGGACAATTTAGGAAGAGCAGGCATGTTTATTCCAGCCTTGTGCCTGATTTTTATAGTCACCGATTGCCAACAACTATTAAAACATGCTGCGAGGCTCGAATAATCGTGTCTCCTTTGCCCAAACTGTCTATTTTTGTGCAGAATCTGAGCGTCAGTTATGTCTCCCTTACTGACGCTCAGATTGTCTCCTTAACGGACGCTCGCAAAAATGGAGAATTTGGGAAGAGGAGACACGATTATTCGAGCCTTGCGGCTCGTTTTTATAATCGTTGACAATTCGTGACTATAAAAACAAACTGTAAAGCTTAAATAATCGCATCTCCTCTTCCCTAATTATCCAATTTAGTGGACAATCTGAGCGTCAATAAGGGAGACATTACCGATACATCGCGCTTTTAGCTGCCGGCAAGTGTGTTTTTTTCCTTTCCGTCATGTTTTATTGCATTTCGTTCACAAAACACCTTCGAATGCTGCACCAACGTTTTTTCTGGAAAGACATTCGTAATCTCGGCATACGGATATCCACGTACAGTCCGAACGGCGCGCGAGAGTTTAGAAGACGATTCGGTCGAGATCCGACGACAGCGTTTCGACTTAGGAATCTTCGAAAACGGAATTAACTGGTTGCCGAGACCTTCGACGAGATAAACGATCCTCGATATCACAGGCTTCATTGTCGTCTTTTTCTTTTCGTGGGTTCTGCAAAGACAGCTTCCGGGAGCCCGCCGGTTCAACGCAGCCGGATCTTCTTCATCATGTTGAGAACGCTGGAGCCAGGCAGAGGACACGACGGGAAGAAATTGTGGCATCCCTGGCCTTCCAGACCGGATATCAATTGACCCATGTGAGCCGCGAAATGGTATCTCGAGGGCACTTCCGCCAGCGTGCTCAAGCTTGTGTCCCTGAAACATTTTTAAGGAATATTCATTGGTGATTCGTTCTTCGTTGCATCGTCGGTGCATCGTCGGCGCATCGTCGAATCGACGGCGAGTCGCGGAATCGACGGTAAATATGTTAATATATTCGGTAAAAGTGATCTGATAAAAAGTAAATAAAAGGAACGAGAATATAAGAAAAATAAAATAATATATAAATGAAGATAGAACATATAAAAATAATAAATATAGCTGAGACAATAAAAGTGATAATATAAGAATAATAAAATAATATATAATTGAAAAGATAGAACATATAAAAGTAATAAATAAAACTGAGATAATAAAAGCGATAATATAAGAAAAATAAAATAATATATAAATGAAGATAGAAAATATAAAAATAATAAATAAAACTGAGATAATAAAAGCAATAATATAAGAAAAATAAAATAATATATAAATGAAGATAGAAAATATAAAAATAATAAATAAAACTGAGATAATAAAAGCAATAATATAAGAAAAATAAAATAATATATAAATGAAGATAGAAAATATAAAAATACTAAATGAAACTGCGATAATAAAAGTAATAATATTAGCTGTTCGAACACTATATATTTATCGCATGAAATACCAATATTTTAATTACTCTTATGGGAGGACAATGAACGTATTTTGTCAACAATTACTAAACATCGCCATAAATTCCATATAATTCATTCGAAATATCTTCATCTTTAATCCATATATTTAATTGATCAATGACGGAAGCACACACTTATCAACCCCTACTATTAAAAACGTTGTAACTCGGTAATTAAAAACTAATGAATATAAGGAAAACTGAACAACAATTCTGAAGTTAATTTTGATTTCAATTGCAGTGAGATCAGAAATCAATGAGAACCGAGAGCACAAAATTTCGCAATTTACCAGTTAATGTTAACCCTTTGCACTCGAGTGGTGACTCTGAGACACCATTAAAATTGTTCCATCACGCTCCAACATAGTTTTTATATTATAAAAGTCTAGAGGTAAAAAATTGTTCAAAGTCTAATTGTTGTACGAGTCACAAGACTATAAATTTCATATGCATAAAATGCACTTCGTTAACCTATTGATCACCCTCAGTTGTTATTGTCTATGATTATATATCTATATTTATATCTATCTATATAATATATCTATAATATATCTATCTATTATATATCTATACATCGGTCAACATAGTTGTTCTATTTTCATATAGAATGGAAATACCGCGAGTCAGAAAAATTAATTTAGATTTACAGTTAAAATGGCTTCGAGTGCAAAGGGTTAAACATTAACATGAAACATTTATTTTCTAAATAAAGAAAAGTGCGCGTCCAGTATTTTTTAATACGGAGTCCACGCAAATTCAGTCGGTCGTTTCGCAAGAATCGGGTCGCGGAACGTGTTTTGAAAGAATGGCGTGGCGCGGACGAAATCAAACGTCGCTTTCGTAACTGTTGACCATGATAAACTGGTCGAGGTGCGCGGAATATAAGAACAGGAACAAGGCGAGTCGCCTTTTACTTTCGATATCGACGCCGGTCGGTAAACAGCTACCAATGGAATCCGGTCGCGCTCGGCAAATCGGCTGGAAATTACAGCGACGCGACGCGACACCTTTCTCCGCTTCCAAGACGCGGACGCGCGTTCTTTCGCTGCCGGGAAAAGCCGGAAGAACGGTCGACTTCCTTATTTTTTTTTATTAACAAGTGTTCCTGGAACAACGATTATTCCCAAACTTCCATCTTTGACTATTTTATATACGAAGGGCGATCACGAGACAATAGAGAGACAATAGAACCCGTGAGAATCATGGATTAATTAAATCTGTGTCTTTATTTTACAATTATCGAGATTGTAAGGAGTCATTTTTCTGAGTCTTTATTTTACAATTATCGAGATTGTAAGGAGTCATTTTTCTGAGTCTTTATTTTACAGTAATCGAGATTGTAAGGAGTTATTTTTCTGAGTCTTTATTTTACAATTATCGAGATTGTCATTTTTCTGAGTAATTAATAGATCGCGAATCTTTCTGGAAATCCTTCCTTGTATAAGTAAAAAGGAATCCGTCCTCCTTCACGATAGATTGCTTTTTTTATGTAAACAATACATTCGAACACTGTTAATAATGTTTGAGTTCCTTAAAAAGCAGTATTTGACAAGTTTCATGTATCCAAAGTAATATGTAATAATATTGTATATGTTGAAAATATTAATGTAAATATGAATATAATATGAATATATGTTACTTGAAAACCGTAACCTTGACATAACCATAAACAAGAGTATAATTGTACTTGTAAATGAACCGTCGAATGTTGAATAATATAAAAATAATAATAATAATATTAAAATATGAAAAACTAGCTCGCGATTAGAGTGTTAAGCAATATCGACATAATCTTAAACAAGAGTATAATTGTACTTGTAATTAGAATCGTCGAATGTCGAATAATATAAAATATCATTATCGAATAATATAAAAATAACAATAATAGTAAAGTATGAAAAACTGGCTCGCAATTAGAGACATAATATAGACATAACTCGCTCGCGAATATAAACACAACCTTGAACAAGAGTATAATTGTACTTGTGACTGGAATCACCGAATATCAAACAATATAAAAATATTGTCGAATAACATAATGATAATAATAATAGAAATAAAAATGATAATAAAATATGAAAAATGATACCCTTAAAATGATAACCTTGACATAACCTTAAACAAGAGTATAATTGTACTTGCAAATGAAATCATCGAATGTCGAATAATATAAAAATATTATTATCGAACAATATAAAGAAACTAATAATAAAAAAATATGAAAAACTGACACACGGTTAGAGGGTTAAGCAGAGCATCGATCGTCCGCAAAACGATGAAAATCGAGCACCGAGCACCTAACGACCCCAGTTCCTCGTCGCGGATGAAAACGGAAGGGAGGCCTCCGCGTCTCGTAGAGCGAAGGAGCACGCTCGGAAATAAGGGTGAGCCGATCCTCGAGGAGAACGGTGGCGGCAGGAAGAAGGACGTCGCCGGCAAGGAGCAGTTTCGTCACGCATGGCTCCTGAGGAAGACGCTCGCGTTCCGGCCGCAAAAGGGAAATCCGAGGCGTTTTCAGCGTTCCGAGCGTTTACGAGCGGGTGTGCGCGCCTCGGGCGCTCGATGTCCGCGGCCCGGAACACGACGAATAAACCGTGGAACGGCTTCTTAGCGTTTCCATCTTGATCGGTTTAACCGGGAGCGATCCGCGATCCAATAAAAATCGGGCCAGAGCCGGGAGCCGCGTTTACGCAGGCATAAAAGTAAATATAAAGCTCGGATCCTTCCGGGACATTAACCGCGACGAGAGGACCGCTCGCGATACGATTCGAGCTGCGGCTTCTTCTTCGTCTCCCCTTCTTCCCGACGCTTTCTTTTCTTTCCCTCTCCCCCCTTTTTTCCTCGTTTTTTTAAGGGTACTCTGGGTCACCGAGAGCGGCGGAAATTTTTCAGCTCGATTGTCTCGCGAACTTGTTATCCGATCTTTCAATCTGCCGCCAATTCTCTGGGCTCGTCGAGCGCTCTGCGAGCTCCCCGACCGACGCCGGATTTAGGAAACTCTGTTTTACAGGGGAGAGACTTCTCTGGATAGAGAGTTTGAGGCAATGAAGGATATAAGTTCAGCCGTGGAATCGGTGTATTGAACTATTTTAACGCTGGAACTAATGTTATAGTAATGTCTCCCTAACTGACGCTCAGATTGTGGAGAGAAATGGACAATTCGGGAAGAGGAGATACGATTGATTCGAGTCTTGCGCCTTGTTTTTAGTTTTCAGTTAGAGAGACATTGCTGTAGTTCTACTTCTAGTTCTGTTTCTGGTTCGTTTTTACAATTGTTAGAAAATTGTGAAAGTGTTTCTGAGGGAAATTTTTGGGATAAATTTCCTTATATTGGGAAATATATTGTAACAGAAACTGTATCAAGTTTAAATAAATCCAATCTTGACATTGTTGTAAAAAGAATATATGTAAGTTAGTCGCGTTATTATTTAGTATTGTACAGTTTTGAATATTTATTGTATTATTTAGTGTTGTATATTCTTTAATATTTATTGTATTATTTAGTATTGTATATTTTTGAATATTTATTGTATTATTTAGTGTTGTATATTCTTTAATATTTATTGTATTATTTAGTATTGTATATTTTTGAATATTTATTGTATTATTTAGTATACGATAGTATTTACTGCCCCGATTGTGCACGAAACAATTGGGGACAATTGCGAGGACAATTTGGGAAGAGCAGATACGATTATTCGAGCCTCGCGGTTTATTTTTATCGTTATAAATTGTCCACAATTATAAAAAGGAGCCACAAGGCTCGAATAATCGTATCTCCTCTTCCCAAATTCTCCATTTTTGTGAGCGTTCGTTAGGGAGGCAATCTGAGCGTCAGTAAGGGAGACATTACTGTACCAAAACATCAACTTTGACATCAGATGTTTCCGATATTTCACTTCGTCCTTTGTTCTTCTTTTTTTGCAGTGAGAAGCCATCTGGCTTTCAGACGCACTCTTTTGATAATTATTATTAAGATCATTTATAGTATGAAATGTCTGACCACGGTGATGTCTTCCTAATTGACGCTTAGATTTACCTTAAAAATGGACAATTTCGGAAGAGGCGATACGACTATTCGAGGTCTTGCAGCTCGTTCTTATAATTGTTGGCAAATTCGGTGACTATAAAAACGAGTTGCAAGGCTCGAATAATGGTGTCTCCTCTTCTCAAATTATCCATTTTTGTGGACAACCTGAGCGTCAATTAGGGAGACATCACTGTAACGTGAAAACCATACATTAATAAAAAAACTGGTACATATTTCCGTTACGCCATAAAATTCGTGCTCCGAAAATTCGAACGCATTCCTTTTTTACAGAGGCAATTACAAATACAGAAACAAAGTTGCCTTTTCACAAATTCAACGCGGTGCGTTCTCTCCGGAAACGAATTTCATCGTGCGCGCACGTGATATGCCGACGCACAGCTCTGTTCTCTAGAGAGGGGGAGGGGGGGCTTCGATGCCAATAATCCTTTAAAGGCAGTCCATTTAATGTTTTAATTACTTAATCCGTCTACATGACAAACAAAGACGGCGCATGACAGAGGTTTAGAGCAATATCTCGGCGCCGGTTGGTCCGATCGGATTTTATCATTCGCCGCGCGTGCTCGGATAATCTCGTTGTTGATGATGAGTCAACATCATTAAATCGCAATTAATCATTACCGGGCTCAGCCGAAATATCCTCGAAATTAGAGCCACCATCGGTTTAATCATCTTCCCGTCGCTAACTACACATGCATTACCGTTATTAATTGTCTATGGATTATCTTCGTTCGTCGAGTTGCGCGCTAGCGTGCTCGATAATGAATATTTTAGTAATGATATGCGCGCCGAGCGTTGCTAGAGCAAGGGCCCTGTGCAAGCAGCCGACGCTCTCTCTCTCTCTCTCTCTCTCTCTCTCTCTCTCTCTCTCTCTCTCTCTCTGTCGAAACGTTAATTAATTGGGCAACCGTTGAACGCGAAATTTCCGTCGAACTCAATTTTCGTTTCAGCCCGTTTTCGTTTCAGCGAGCTTGCGCGCGCGTCGCGGAATATTTTTTCGCGATGAAATTTCGTCGAAACGAATCGAGTCGACGGGCCGGTCCACCTGTTAATTAGAAACCGCGAAGGAAACGGCGAGGTGCCGCCGAGGACACGGGCCCCCTTAATTACTGTCAATTAAACGGGCAACGCGCTAATTCGACGAAATCCAGCTTTTCAAGCGGAAGAGAAAAGCGAGGAGGCCTCGTCGCGATGCCGCGGGACGAACGTAAAATGCGAAGTTGCGGCCACCGTTAATCGTTGAAACGACGTTGCCGTTTCGAGCGGTAATTAAAGCTTCGCGCACGCGAAAGCGACAAGCGAAGGAAACGAAAAGGAGCGGCACGTCGAACGAGTAAGTACGGACGAAGTTGCTCGGCAGAAGAAGCTTTTCTGTTCATTTTTCTCGGAATCAACTAATCAAATATTCTTGTACCACGGTTAATTATTCAGTCGCGGTGATAGATTCTGACGAAATGAACCCTTTAACGATATTTGACCGAGCTCCAGTTTTAGAACGAATACAATTAACGAATATCACATATTCTTTTTATTCGGATTTTTTATGTTGCTTTGTGTATTCGATTGTATTTTGATGACTAATTGAAACAATTAGTTCCAATCCCAATATTTTACATTCCCAATATTATATCCCAATGCTCTTCATAACGAGCTACGAGGCTCGAATAAAAATCGTATCTCCCTTCCCCCAAATTGTCCATTTTCGTGCACGATCCGAGCGTCAATCAGGGAGACATTACTGTATAAACATTTAAAATGCAAGTGCTCGCGTGCACTAGAAATTATAACAAGAACTTGCATTTCGATCATTTAATTGGAACTAATTGAAACAATTAGTTCCAATCCCAATATTTTACATTGCCAATATTATATCCCAATGTTCTTCATAACGAGCTGCAAGGCTCGTATAAAAATCGTATCTCTGTTCCTCCAAATTGTCCATTTTCGTGCACGATCCGAGCGTCACAATTAGAGAGTCATTACTGTAGATAAATAGAAATACCGCATCAGGGCCGATTCGAATTATCAGGGTCCGTTTGTTCGACGCCTTATTTATGGCCGTATCCGATCATTATATATTTATTATAATTATCTACATTATATATTATATTTATTGATATTGCTACAACCGAAGCCCCCGAGTTTAGTCTTTTGTGAATCTAAATTTTCCACTTGTGAACTGTACACTTCGATATTAAAGCGTCAGTTTTAGTGTGTTTAGTGTTATGTGTTAGTGTTTTAGTGTTTATGTAAACCTGTGCGAACTAATATACATATACGATTTTCTTCTATGTGTTGGTCGTCATAGTGTGCGGCGATCCGGAGGCTTAAAAAAGTCGATGATGCTTCGAAGAGCAGCGAGAGAACGCACGATGTGGTGAAAGTTCGTTTGTTCTTACGTAAGGCGGCTACGCCGAAAGCGGAACACGGGTTGAGCGAACGCGTTGTAACAATCTGCCACTTTCCTTTTCACGGGTTATTCAATCTTCGAACTTTCTACGACGCCTCGAGCGTCTTCGAACCGTGGGTGACCCCGCCACCTATGCCGAGGCGTCCTTCATCGAATAGGCGACATCATCGATTCTCAAAAAATTGAAAAGCGTGTCACGCGTTCTTTACGTTAAAAACTTGGAAGTTGGTATAATTATATAATGCACTTTTTATTATCGCATTATTTATTTATGCACTTATGTGTATGAGGGCAAAATATCGGGAATTCTTAAGCCTTTGCACTCGAGTGGCGACTCTGTGGCGACGCCGAAAATTGCTGCACTGTTTTACAAGAATTTTCACATTATTAAATTTGTCAGTATTATATTATAAATCGTCAAATAATAGAGAAGTTTTTTGTAAGCGTACGCGTTCAGTTTCGCATGTATCAAATAAAAAACAATCGTATCAAGTGGAAATACTTTAGGTTGAAACAAATATCTTCATTTTGGAATTAAAATAGTCTCGAGTGTAAAGGGTTAATAACAATTCACGAAGCACGTTCTCACCATTTCACTTGACCTCTTTATTTTATTTAAAAGTTGCAGTATTTAAAAGAAAAAAATTCAAAAAAGTGTCCCCAAAAATGGATCATTGGCGAAGTTAGAAAAATAACTATTTCACTTGTTCTCTTTATTTTATTTACAAGTTGCAGTACATAAAAGAAAAAAATTCAAAAATGTGCCCCAAAAAATGGATCATTGGCGAAGTTTGTAAAATAACTATTTCATTTGTTCCCTTTATTTTATTTAGAAATTGCAGTATCTAAAAGAAAAAAAATTCAAAAAATTCCCCAAAAGATGGATCATTGGCGAAGTTATATATATATAGAGTAAAATAACTATTTCACTTGACCTCTTTATTTTATTTAGAAGTTGCAGTATTTAAAAGAAGAAAATTCAAAAAAGTGCCCCAAAAAATGTATCATTGGCGAAGTTAGTAAAATAACTATTTCACTTGTCCTCTTTATTTTATTTAAATTAAAAAAAAAATTACAATAAAAAAAATTTTATTGTATTTAAAAGGACAAAAAAATTCAAAAAACTGCCCCAAAAAATGTATCATCGGCAAAGTTAATGTCTTAACAGTATAAAATAACTAAGACGTAACCACCGCCGACAAACTCAAGTCCGAGACAACGCTAAAAAACGACGCTTATCCGGTTTCATTTACAGAATTCCCGAGCGCGAATGAGAGAAAATAACAGAATGTATCCGGAAAACGCGTTCTCCTCGCTTTTACTTGATTAAATAATCCGTATTCTAGTGACTTCAGCGAGCGCATCGCGAACACGGATATATTCCAGCCATGAATTTCGGAGGGACCGTCGGATATCAAGCAAACAGGAACAGCAGCAGCAGCAACACTCTGTTTGATATCGAGTTTAAACAGATGCGGAAGCCGGGCGAGCATCGAATTCGCTATCAGAATCGACGCGGGACGAAGAGATCGCGCGGGCTTCGTCGCCGAAATTGGATGGCGCGCTTTAAGCTCCGAGCCCCGCTATAGTACAGGGTGTCCCAAAAATGTCTCGCAATCCGAAAATGGCGGGTTCCTCGGATCATTCGATGCAGCTTCTTCCTTTACAAAAATCTTCTCCGAGCCACCGTTAACGAGTTATTAACGAAAAACAGTGACCAATAAGAATCGAGTACGGCTGACGCGAGGCGGCCCGGCCAACCAGCGTGCGAGGCCCAGTTCCGCTCATTGGCTCGGTCGCCTCGCGCCAGCCGAGCTCGCCTCTCATTGGTCACTGTTTTTCGTTAATAACTCGTTAACGGCGCCTCGGAGAACATTTTTGTAAAGGAAAAAGTTGCTTCGAACGACCCGAGGAACCCGCCGCTTTCGGATTGCGAGAGATTTTTGGGACACCCTGTATATTCCCGGCATATTCCCTGTACTATAGTATATTAACGGGCGTCGATTTCGAGATGGACGTCGTTCGAAGAACGACGGCGCCGATGCGCCGATTGCTCGCATCGAAATTCGATGAATCGCGCGGCGACCGATCGCGACGTTGTACAGCAATTCTCGTTTACGACGCGCCCGCCGCCGTATTATTCGCGGATAATTCGGGCGGAGCGCGCGTCGCGGCCGTTCTCCCCGCCGATTAAAACCGAAGTTATGTTAAACCGGCCAAATATTGACTCGTGAACGCCGCGGCGGCCGCGTCGGGATCGCGTTTGCTCGCGGAGATTGCGCGATCGCCAGCACCGCTCGTTTCGCGCGCGACGCCGCGCATTATATCGGCCGGCTTTATTGATTGAAACGAAACTGCTACGCGAGATTTTATGAAATGCGAATCGATCCGGGAGCGCGCCAGCGGATACACGGACGGTACCCGTCGTCCATGCGTTTTCATATATTTCGGGGCTGT
This sequence comes from Megalopta genalis, assembly GCF_051020955.1. Classification (NCBI taxonomy): domain Eukaryota; kingdom Metazoa; phylum Arthropoda; class Insecta; order Hymenoptera; family Halictidae; genus Megalopta; species Megalopta genalis. Next base: position 2,025,916 of record NW_027476093.1, read on the forward strand.
TACGGGCTCCGTTTCGGCCCGCGCGCCACCGCCGACGATAAAAGCGCGAGGCGCGGATCACTGACATTTTGTCGAGATTGATTGGCAATGCGATTTGCAACGGGAAATTTCGGCACAATTTTTCGGATCGACCGATCCATTCGACGTTTTGATATCCGGAGATCCGGTGTAGCCTTGGTAACGAGCGCCCGGGAAACAAATACAGTCGGACGACGATTTTTAGCCGAGCGGTCTGCGAGATTGCTGCGAATTGAATCGAATGGAAGTCGTCTTTTTTACTTGATTGTACATAGATTTTGGGAAGATCTTTTTTAGAAGCGATGATTTGGTATAGTTTCGGTTCATCTCTTTGGTTGTTCACGGATCATCTTTGCGCGACGTACTTTTGTGGGTTCATTACTGGGAACCGAGCGCATTTGTTCTTGTAGCATTTCTTTTTAATAGTTTGACAACGATGTGTATGTGTTCTTAAATCCGTGTAATCTTGTTACGATTTTATATTTTAGTATTTTTAAATATTTAAGGAACGATCTTTACTTAACGGACCTGTGAAATTTGCGAGAACTGAATTTCCAGTGGAAATTACGGGATTCTAAAGTTCGCGGGAGAAATAATAATTTGATACGTTGTTAACTATAATATCGTAGCATTTGATGCTATTCTTGATAATTTATCTTGATAATTATTCGCTTGATAATTATCTTGATAATTTCGTGAAACATAATTTCGCGATTTCATCCGATTCGAATGATTTTGTAAACGAAATTATTTAAACGAGTGCACTCGCGGCTAACATATTTAATATTTTAGCAATATATTAGCAATATTAGCGATATTATTTTAGCGATATATTATTAACTATAATATCATAGCATTTGATGATCTCGATAATTATTCGCTTGATAATTATCTTGATAATTTCGTGAAACATAATTTCACGACTTCATCCGATTCGAATGATTCTGTAAACGAAATTATTTAAACGAGTGCACTCGCGGCTAACATATTTAATATTTTAGCAATATATTAGCACTATTAGCGATATTATTTTAGCGATATATTATTAACTATAATATCATAGCATTTGATGATCTCGATAATTATTCGCTTGATAATTATCTTAATAATTTCGTGAAACATAATTTCACGACTTCATCCGATTCGAATGATTCTGTAAACGAAATTATTTAAACGAGTGCACTCGCGGCTAACATATTTAATATTTTAGCAATATATTAGCAATATTAGCGATATTATTTTAGCGATATATTTAGCAATATTTTCAACAACACATTAGGTAATATCAAAATTGTTTTCAATCATGGCACGACGAATTTAATCTCTCATCGCAGTAACCATTCCGCAATAAAACTGTTCCAAGTAATTACAAGAAGCAGGAGCTAAAGAATCTTTTTTTCTTTTAATCATTCGAACGATTTTATCGTTCCATTTTTCTCATAAATATATGAAATCCGTCGTTTAATTATTAGTTTAATTATATTAATTATTTAATTATTATAATTATATATATTTAAGTATATTAAAAATGAAATTGCAGTGCATTGAATTTAATTAAATTTTATCTCGCAAGCTGAAGAGCTATTAAGCTTTAAGCTATAATTACGTAGATTTCGACTGCTCTATCACGACTTCAAGAAATCGTTTTTTCTTTTTTTACAGAGACCGAAAATTAGCTGAACGAGAAATATTTGTTCAGCTTGTTGTCACTTCTATTCGTTCGAGAGTTCCGTTCACTGTATGCATTTTATTGCAACTGCGCAAAGGAAAGATTCTGTCTGTAAATGTCCTTTGAGAAGGTAGCAGTTATGTGAACACGGTTATGTCAAGGTTATAAACTAAAAAATGAATTACTGTTACTTGTTAACACGTTTCGCCATCGTTACGGCTGACTTCGCTAATGGTTAAATGGTACTTGTTAACAGTATGTCGCGTAATTTTTCATACGCTCTACCTGTTCTTGTTTTGTCCCGTTACGAAGATATTGCATTTCAACGGTCTGCTATAGCTTCATAATCTGCTGTAACATCGATCATTACTTAGCAACTTCAATATATCCTTGTTCTTGACGACATCGGTGCAGAAATCCCAGTTTCAGAATTAGTATCAAGAAATATGCGAGGATAGAAGACAATACAGAGAGTCCCAAAAATGTCTCGCAATCCGAAAGTGGCGGGTTCCTCAGTTCATTTGAAGCAACTTCTTCCTTTACAAAAATTTTCTCCGAGGCACCATTAACGAGTTATTAACGGAAAACAGTGACCAATGAGAGGCGAGCTCGGCTGGCGCGAGGCGACCGAGCCAATGAGCGGAACTGGGCTTCGCGCGCTGGTTGGCTGGGCCGCCTCGCGTCAGCCGTATTCGATTCTTATTGGTCACTGTTTTTCGTTAATAACTCGTTAACGGTGCCTCGGAGAACATTTTTGTAAAGGAAGAAGTTGCTTCAAATGATCCGAGGAACCCGCCATTTCCGGATTGTGAGATATTTTTGGGACACCCTGTATTGTCTTCTGTCCTCGCATATTTCCTTGTTGGGAAATATATTGTAACAGAAACTGTAACAAGTTTAAATAAATCCAATCTTGACATTGTTGTAAAAAGAATATATGTACATTAGTCGCGTTATTATTTAGTATTGTATATTTTTGAATATTTATTGTATTATTTAGTATTGTATATTCTTTAATATTTATTGTATTATTTAGTGTTGTATATTCTTTAATATTTATCGTATTATTTAGTATTGTATATTTTTGTAATATTTATTGTATTATTTAGTATTTTGTATATTCTTTAATATTTATTGTATCATTTAGTATTGTATATTTTCGAATATTTATTGTACTATTTAGTTATACAATGGTATTCACTGCCCCAATTGTTTCGTGCACAATCCGTGCGTCAATTAGGGAGACATTACTGTATTTCCCTGTACAGTAATGTCTCCCTAATTGACGCTCGGATTGTGCACGAAACAATTGGGGACAATTACGAGGACAATTTGGGTAGAGGAGATACGATTGTTCGAACCTTGCAGCTCGTTTTTATAATTATTGACGATCGGTAAGCATAAAAAGAACGAGCTTCTCTTCTCAAATTGTCCATTTTTGTTAACAAGCTGGAGGGAAAATTGGAGAAAATTTATTGTACCTTCCAAAAAAAGTACAGTTAATAAATAAATACTATATTACTATAATACTATATATAAATACTATATAGTATTTAAAACCAATTTCATGCGATTGCAAGAAAAGTGCGAAGCGATAGCCGAGTGCGCATCGTTCGCCAGTGACGTAAGTACGTTTCCTCGGACGCGCGTTTCCTGGCGCGTCGTCCCGCGAGCGAGATCGCATCCGCCCGGTTTCGAGCGTGTGTCGCTGGCCAACAACGACGAACGAAAGTGGAAAGTGAAAGTGGCGAGCGAGTCAGGGTCCGAGCGATGAAAGCGCGCGTGCTCTACGAGCGCCTCGGATCGCGCCGTAAAACTTCGAACGCGAAATTGCTCGATCATCGCGGGCTTCGGTATGTCTGGTGTCGTCGTCGATCATTCGACGTCGAACGCGTCGTAAACGGTTTAACGGTGTATGTAATTGCCCACGGCTTTTGTTGCCGTCCGGACGCCCGTTCTTTCGTCGAAAGCGAAATCGGCCCGCGAAATGTCTTAGTTGAAATTTTAAAGTGCCCCCTCAACCCCCCCCCCCATCGCCGCCGCTCGCGGTAAAAACCGAAGCACCTGTCGATTCTTTCCAGTTACGGCGAAACGAAGTCGTTGGCGATGGAAAGCGGTGAAAACGTACTTTTACGTCGAATTCACGACCGAGAATTAGACTGATCCAATCAGGCGCCACTGATCTAATCGTTCGTTGTATCCTTCTGCTTCGAATCTGCTTTTTTCTCGCAAAGGGGCGCGCAAGAATTTTGCGAAAGCTGCAGAAAAATAGTTTGGATGCTTGGAAACATGAAAAGCGAGAGAACCCTCGTTGAACGGAGACTTTTTTTATAACCTATTTACCTGTTATATACTATATTTATCTGTAATTTATCTATTGCAGTAATGTCTCCCTTACTGACGCTCAGATTGTCTCCCTAATGGACGCTCACAAAACTGGACAATTTGGGAAGTGGGGATACGATTATTCGAGCCTTGATGCTCGTTTTTATAATCGTTGACTATTCGTGACTATAAAAACGTACCGCGAAGCTCGAGTAATCGCATCTCCTCTTCACAAATTGTCCATCTCTGAGCGTCAATTAGAGAGACAATCTGAGGGTCAATTAGAGAGACATTACTGTATATAGGTAATAGAAACTAATTTAACTTTAATCGTTCATTCTAAGATAATAGAACTCGTCGAATAGAAATATTTTATAACCTATTTACCTATTATATACTATATTTACCTATAATTTACCTATTATATAGGTGATAGAAGCTAATTTAACCTTAATCGTTATTAGAACTTAATCGTTAATTCTAAGGTAATAGAACTCGTTGAATAGAAATATTTTACAACCTATTTACCAATTATGAACTATATTTACCTATAATTTACCTATTATATAGGTAATAGAAGCTAATTTAACCTTAATCGTTATTAGAACTTAATCGTCAATTCTAAGGTAATAGAACTCGTTGAATAGAAATATTTTGACGATAATTTGCTCAATTAAGGTGCTTAATTCATCGTCCTCGTTTTAACAAAATAAGCGAATCAAGATCTTCAAGAATGAACGCACGGAAACGAAGCGTGAATTTTTAGACAGCGTAATGTCACGTAATAATCGTTTTCTGTACGCGTCGCGCAGCATGTTTTTAAACGATTGCCGGAACAAACAGCGTGCGCATGCTTTTCAGCGAAGTCCGGCTAATGTGTATGCCGAGTCAGTTAACAGGGACTAACCGTTCGAAGTACCGCAACATCTAAGGAAATGTTGACGAGTCAACAGGAACGTTGCTCGCGAACACTTCGCTTCCCAGGAATTGTGTATTATTCGAAGTTGTATCGCACGATGTCGATGAAAGAGGAATTAGGAGAATCGTGGGTGAATCATACCTGATCAAGTTCAGCAATGACCTTTCCATCTCGCTCAGCTGATCCTGATGAACGGACGAGGTCAGCTCGCATATCAGTTTCGGCAGGCAAGCGGTCTTGATCGTCGCCATCATTCGGGCGCGTCGTGACACTGCTGCAAATTAATTCAGAAAATCGTATATTAACTTTTCATATATGCAGGGTGTCCCAAAAATGTCACGCAATCGGAAAGTAGGGGATTCCTGGGGTGATTTGAAGCAACTTTTTCCTCAGCGAAAATGCAACCCGCGGCTTCGTTTACGAGTTATTAACGAAAAACAACGACCAATCAGAGGCGAGATCATTTGGCGCGAGACGGCCGGGCCTATGAGCGGAACTGGGCTCCGCGCACTCGTTGGCTGGGCCGCCGCGCGCCAGCCGAGCTCGCCTCTTATTGGTCAGTGTTTTTCGTTAATAACTCGTAAACGAAGCCTCGGAGAAAATTTTCGCAAAGGAAAAAGTTGCTTCGAATGATCTCAGGAACCTCCCATTTCCGGATTGCGAGACATTTTCGGGACACCCTGCATATTATATCACATTACTATATTATATTTCTATTTTATATATATTATATTATAGTATATTAACTGTAAGCTTTTGTTTCTTACGATAGTCTGCTTACGAAGATTAACCCTTTGCACTCGGAACAGATTTTGCAAACTGACGAATAAAATATTTTATGTTTTTATTTTATGCATTTCACGCGATTACATTGCAGTACGAAGGAATGTAATAATTGAAAAGTGATGCAGCTTTTACGTGAATGTATTGTGTCGTTGCATCGGCCACATCCGAGTGCAAAGGGTTAAGATGATAAGATAAACTCAATCGTGATATTTATTATCTAATTTTTGTGGAATTTACGATACAGATTAGCCCGAGAGTTGTGTTATCTAGATTATTTAAGATTCTTGAGTCTGACGATAAGATTAATTGAACGTCCAACCGCGGGCATAATTAATTAAATTAAATATTTCTAATTTTTGTGCTTGAGAAAACGTTTTCATCTTTGTTGTTGATAGACTTTTTATATCCCTCCTTAATATATTTATTAGTGCACATCTGTGTAACAAAGAAAACTAACCGCTTTTTTAAATATCAAAACATCGAAAAGGTCAATTTAAGAAATTCTAATCACGAACAATTCGAACGAATCGCTTAGAGCGATTCTCTGGATATTTAGAAATCTCTGAAAATATGAAATATTTAGAATTCTCTGAATATTTAGAAATATATAGAATTCTCTGAATATTTAGAAATATTTAGAATTCTCTGAATATTTAGATATATTTAGAATTCTCTGAATATTTAGAGATCTCTGAAAGTATGAAATATTTAGAATTCTCCGAATATTTAGAAATGTCTGAAAATATGAAATATTTAGAATTCTCTGAATATTTAGAAATATCTGGAATTCTCTGAATATTTAGAAATCTCTGAAAATATGAAATATTTAGAATTCTCTGAATATTTAGAAATCCCTGAAAATATGAAATATTTAGAATTCTCTGAATATTTAGAAATCTCTGAAAATATGAAATATTGAGAATTCTCTGAATATTTATAAATCTCTGAATATATGAAATATTTCGAATTCTCTGAATATTTAGAAATCTCTGAAAGTATGAAATATTTAGAATTCTCCGAATATTTAAAAATCTCTGAAAGTATGTAATATTTAGAATTCTCCGAATATTTTATACGAAATTTTATGCAATACGTGCGTTATTTTAGCCTCTCGTGTAACGAGTAAAAAATAGTAAAATTTGTCTGGAAGATATTTATCTTCGCTAATTATCGGGCTAATTAGTTCCAAGACGAAGAAAGCAACGGAACTGAAATAATGGCTTTCTTTACCCGAGGACAGCGGAGAAGCTAAATGTAAAAAACAGACAGAGCTGCATACGTGCCACTCCCTGAGCGTGTCATTAGCGAGTGACAGTAGTTCGTGCGCTGACACGTGCTACACGCTTAAGGAGATAATTAATCCGTTCGCGTCTCTAAACTGGTGCCAAGAACGTTCCGATCGAACTGGCTACGAAGATATCTCTACCTTATCGAGTCTCATGAATTTATTAACAGTCTCCCTTAAAAAATCGCAAGAAATCCTCTGGCAAAGCAGAATCTACATTCACAATGTTTGCCACCAGTCAGCTGTTTTTGACGAGTTCGCTCGTCGCAACACAAAATATTGCCGCAGCTAACTGGATTTCCGTAAAACTTTTTTCCGAACGATATTTGCGACGTTGAAAACACTCTGCTGGAACTAAAACGCTTTCGCGCAGGAAAATACAGTAATGTCTCTCTAATTGGCGCTCAGATTGTCCACAAAAATGGACAATTTAGAGAGAGGAGATACGATTATTCGAGTCTTGTGGCTCGTTTTTTATGGTTATCGATAATTATAGAAACGAGCCGCAAGGCTCGGATAATCGTATCTCCTGTTCCCAGATTGTCCATTTTTCTGCATAATTTCAACGTCAGTAAGGGAGACATTACTATAACTCGAGCGTCAGTAAGGGAGACATTACTGCAATCTGAACGTCAGTAAGGGAAACATTACTGTAATTTGAGCGTCATTAAGGGAGACATTATTTTATTTTGAGCGTCAGTAAGGGAGACATTATTTTATTTTGAGCGTCAGTAAGGGAGAGATTACTGTAATTTGAGCGTCAGTAAGGGAGACATTATTTTATTTTGAGCGTCAGTAAGGGAGATATTATTTTATTTTGAGCGTCAGCAGGGGAGACATTACTGTAATCTCAACGTCAGTAAGGGAGACATTACTGTAATTCGAGCGTCAGTAAGGGAAACATTACTGTAATTTGAGCGTCAGTAAGGGAGACATTACTGTAATTTGAGCGTCAGTAAGGGAGACATTACTGTAATCTGAAGGTCAGTAAGGGAGACATTACTGTAATCTGAACGTCAGTAAGGGAGACATTATTTTATTTTGAGCGTCAGCAAGGGAGACATTACTGTAACGCGACGCGCGTTGGTGTAAACTCCGCGATCGTGGCAGAAAAAGAGCAAAACTAGTCGGACCTGTTCGCCGTGGAAGTCCGAAGGACGGCGACGAAAGTGCTCGTGGATGCTGTCCGAAAAACGGAGCCGAAGTTGCGGGTCTGCTCGCGGAAAAAATCGGAGGAGGCTGGCACGGCTTCTGCGGCCGTCACGCGACGATTTTCCACGACAGCGAAACTCGATTTCAGAGACGGCCAGGGACAGAGATAATGGATGCAACGCGCGTTGTGCACGCGCGAAGCCCTGACTCGCGCGCGGACGAGGACGCCGAGAGGCTGCCACGGCTGTTGTTGGACACCGGAGAGCCGGTCCGTGGCTTTCGAAATGCATTTTCTAGCTGAACGAACTGGTTTCCCGAGGTCAGCCCGCCGATACTAACAGGCTGTTCCCCGCGAACCGATCCTGATACAGTCGATCGGAATCGTTCGCGATTGATTCTACAGCTCGATTCTCGAGCCTTCTTCGATTATGTTCGCGCGCCTCGACTTTTTCAGTTTCACTGTTTCCGAGTTTCTCGACTTCTTCATTTCGAACTGATTATTCGCGATATTATTGAGGAGTTACTGTGACTGGTTCGTCGAATGAAAGGACAGATATTTATTCTTTTTTTTTAATCGCATGTGCAAATCTTATTGTTGTTCATATGTTAAATTAGCATGCTTTGTGAAACACGCGTTTCATAAATACTTTTACGATATCTTTAATGTTTATTAATATCTATTGTGTTTACTGAATTTTCGAATAAACTTGCTGCAAACGAAATGCTCTCGTTAAATTGAATGTAATTGGTATATCATACTATTAAATGAACAACGATATGGAAAACATGGAGATAATTGGAATAATATTGATTATAATTCCATGAAATAATTGAACGATATTGAAGAAACTGTTGGAAGTGTTGTTGAAATGTACGTTGGTAATTTTGAGAAGCAATCTTTAAATGAAGAAATATTATCAGAAATTGCTAAAATTTTTATTGGGGTTAAATTATCGAGAAATAAATGGAGTATTTGAATTAATTGCCTTATTTGAATCGTTGCCTAGTGCTCAGAATGCTTCGGAACGCAATATGCATATATATTGCAATATTCATATATTACAGAGTGTCCCAAAATTATGGTCCTTCCGGTAAACTAGAGATTCCTGAGGCCATTCGAAGCAACTTTTTCCTCTACAAAAATTTTCTCCGAAGCTTCGTTCACGAGTCATTAAACGAGGAAACACTGGCCAATAAGAGGCGAGCTCGGTTGACGCTAGGCGGCTCAGCCAACGAGCGCGCGACGCCCAGCTCCGCTGATTGGATCGACTACCTAGCGCCAGTCGAGTTCGCCTCTCATTTATCAGGCGTCTTTCGTTAATAACTCGTGAACGAAGCCTCGTAGAACATTTTCGCAAAGGAAAAAGTTGCTACAAATCACCTCAGGAACCCCTCATTTTCCGGAAATACCATAATTTTAGGACATCCTGTATATATATGCGTTGGTAATTTATTCCAGATTAATATATGAATCATATTTACATTCTTCGCCGCACATTTTTCCTTCTCGTCATAAGTATACTCGCGCGTGTAATTAAACGCAGGCCATTAGATTCTTCACATCGAACGTATTTAACGTAAATTTATTAATATTTTCCGTTACAAATGATCCGCCGAGGCACCCGGAAATACCCGTTGATCACGCCAGTGGCACATTGTCGTATGATTACGTAAGAATCACGTTGAAAGTATGCTAAATGAACGGCGTTCACGAGCACGCTCGCATAAATCACCGACAAAGTAGCGTACGATGATCACGCGATTGATAAAACAACGATTAGTAAACAGCGCCACGGCCAACAAATTGTTTGTTTCCGAGTATTTAAGTCGATCATGATGGTAAACAGGCCATTTTAATATAAAAATATTCGATAAAAAACACGCTCGATGCAAATGTTAAAGCTAAAACAACGTGTTCATACTTGTTAAATTTAACCGTGTTACTTTTAACATTTAAACGACCGCATATTATTTCCCTCAGGCTCACTAATTAAAACAATTAGTACCAATCTCAATATTTTACATTCCCAATATTATATCCCAATATTCTTCATAACGAGCTGCGAGGCTCGAATAAAAATCGTATCTCCGTTCCCCCAAATTGTCCATTTTCGTGCTCGACCCGAGAGCCAATTAGGGAGACATTGCTGTATAAACATTTAAAATGCAAGTGCTCGCGTGCACTAAGAATTATAACAAGAACTTGCATTTCGACCATTTAATTCGAACTAATTGAAACAATTAGTTCCAATCCCAATATTATATCACAATGTTCTTCATAACGAGCTGCAAGGCTCGAATAAAAATCGTATCTCCCTTCCCCCAAATTGTCCATTTTCGTGCACGATCCGAGCGTCAATCAGGGAAACATTGCTGTGTAAACATTTAAAATGCAAGTGCTCGCGTGCACTAGAAGTTATAACAAGAACTTGCATTTCGATCATTTAATTGGAACTAATTGAAACAATTAGTTCCAATCCTAATATTTTATATTGCCAATATTATATCCCAATGTTCTTCATAACGAGCTGCAAGGCTCGTATAAAAATCGTATCTCTGTTCCCCCAAATTGTCCATTTTCGTGCATGATCCGAGCGTCAATTAGGGAGACATTACCGTGTCCCGCGACACAAATGTTAGAGCACTTAGAGCGAAGCCGGTTAGTGGCACGTTTCTCTTACCGGTCTCCTTTCCGTTGTCCTTTTTGGGGACTACGTTGGGAAGAGGCGACTTGATCGGCGGCCCGACCGGGCCCTTCGCCGGCTCGGTGAGATTCTGCTCGGCGGGCCTGCCGAATATCGTCGAGACCAGATAGTTGTAATCCGTGGCGAACACCAGGAACATCCCTAGGAATATCACCAGACGGACCGTGCTCGTGTCCATGACCATACTAGCGTCCTTGGCAGCCTCCGGCCGGTGTGACCAAGACTCGCGCGACACTTGCCCGCGCCTCCTCTCTCTCGTGTCTGCTCCGATCGAAGATCCTCGATTCACTGCGGGCCTCCTGGCCGATTCCAAGACCGGATCGGCACGCGGGGACTGGATCTGGCTTTTGAACTTTAATTCTCGACTTGCGCCGCCGGCTTTATACCTACACGCATCGATACGTTAATCAACGGAATCGCAAATCGTGCAATTTGCGTGTGCCGCGTCACTATTCCGTTTAAATTAGGCGCGACAGATGGGCCGTAGATCGACGAGCGCGAACGTTTCGTCGACGAAACGTCGTTACCTTGAATAACGTTTCATTGTTCTCCGAAGCGTTTTTTTTATGAGAAACTAGTCGTAATGATCTGCCGAATAATGGATGAACGAGACTGGCTGGTTACTTCGAATATTTTTATTTATTTTAGTTTGTTTTGCTTTGTTTTGCTTTACTTTGATTTTGGTGAGAATATGTCGACGGAATATATTCTTTGGTTTGAAAGACTTAATTTGAATTCATTTTACTTTGTTTTATTTTTCTTTGATTTCGACAATGTGAAAAAGTGTCAATGGAAAACATTCTTTGGTTTAAAAGGCTCCATTTTAATTTATTTTACTTTGTTTTATTTTTCTTTGATTTCGACAATGTGAAAAAATATCAACAAAAAACATTCTTTGGTTTAACAAACTTAATTCTAATTTATTTAACTATGTTTCATGTTTCTTTGATTTTGACAATGTAAGAAAATATCAACGGAAAATATTCTTTAGTTTAATAGACATAATTTTAATTTATTTAACTTTGTTTTATTTTTCTGTGATTTTGGCAATGTGAGAAAATGTAAACGGTAAACACATTCTTTGGTCTAAAATACTTAATTTTGATATAAACGAAAAGTTTGCCTCTTGCTTAAATTTTTCGCTATTTTAAAATCATCGAGGCTTAATCTTTTTTTAACCAAGGTCACGTGATAGTTTATATAATAAATCATTGTATAGGCCCTGATCACAACGTTACACGAAAAAAAAATGTTACACGAAAAATTAAATTATTATCACAAAAAGTACAACCACCAGAAAAATTTACCGTCTCTGTCATAACGTTTGTAAACAAACAATATTCGTAACAATAACTTTCGTAAACAATATTCGCTCGTTTTACACATTTTTTCATATCATCGAAAGCAAGGAAAAATATTGTTTATATCATCGAGAAAGCGAAATTTAGATTTAACGCTTGTAATACTAATGATTCCGTGGAAGACTGTGTCGAAGGTTAGGCAATTATCTCAAACGCGGCTTTTAGCATAAACATTCTACACGTAATTGTCCAATTATTTCAAATGTCGAGTGTAACACGTGTGTCGCGCCAGTTTCTCGTGTTTACGTACGAATGGATTTTCATTAAATTCTTAATGGAAGGCAAAAGTCGATTGAATTTTCTTTAATTGCAATTGATACGTTTGCTTCTGTATACCTATAATATAATATAATATCACACGAAATTAGGACAATTTATTTCGTGATGTAATAACAAGTATTGCATTGTGACTTTCTTGCATTTTATGGATCCTAAGAAGCTTCGATTTACTTAAAATTAATTACTTAATGCTTAATAAACAGTATTAGAGTTTGATTGTCAAGTTTCTTCGAACGTGATCGATAAAGACGAACTTCACTGCTCAATTTAGCAAGAAATAAACACAGCAAATATAATAATAAATATAATAATAATATGTAATACATAATATATAATATATAATATATAATATATAATATATAATATATAATATATAATATATAATATATAATATATAATATATAATATATAATATATAATATATATAATATATATATATATATATATATATATATAAATGTGATTATACACACTTATAAGTGTAATAATTTTAAATGACATAATATTTGTTATGCGTTGTCGTATCAACCACTTGTATGGGTTATAAACAATATAAAAAGTAGAGTTTCCAATCAATTGTCTAATTTAGCATACTTCAGCATAGCATATCAATTTTTATATTGAATGTTACTTTAACATTTGACAAAGAATTATTCATCCAAGAAAAGCGCTTCCTCGAAAGCCGAGCAAAACATAATTTTATTGTTCATCGATCACTTTTATAATCCTGAAGATTTTCAAAGAACAGTACAAACCGAAGAACTATTAAAAACCGACGACACCGAATTAACAATTACATTCTAATCAGTGCGGAGAAGAAACCTTCGAGAGCTCTGCTTCCACGAAAATCGTCTGCAAAGATCTGAGCTTGCATAAACATCCGCAATTCTCGTCATCTGTTACGCGCAATCAGCACACTGCGGATGCCTATCCACTTATAACGAGCTCCACCGAACATAGTAAAAGGCACGATGCAACGAAATTTCCCACAATTTCGACGTCGCTATTAATGACTACGAAATCCTTGACAAGAAAAAAAGAAAAGTAATTTTATATTCGACGTCGATCTTCAGAAAATCCTTTCCAAATAAATTATGTCAACGATCTACTCGATCCACTGGCATGATGGAAAGACGACGTACGCGCACTATAGTCGAATAAAATCCGTCGTAACTTCTACATTGCACGGACTACAGTAATGTCTCCCTAATTGACGCCGAGATTGTCTCCAAAACTGGCCAATTTTGGGAAGAGCAGATACGATTGTTCGAGCCTTGCGACTCGATTTTTATAATTGTTGAAAATCGGTAAAATTATATTATATAAAATTATATAATAATTAATATCGTATAAAATAATTATATTATTATTTAATTATTAATAATTATATATTATATAAAATTATATAATATAATAATATTGTATGAAAATGAGTCTCGCGAGGCTCGAATAATCGCATCTCCTCTTCCCAAATCGTCCAGTTTCGTGGACAATCCGAGCGTCAATTAGGTAGACATTACTGTAAGTCGAGCGTCAGTAAGGGAGACATTACTGTAAAAATAATATTCCGTTAGCACTTATTCCCGAAATCCAAGGAAACACAAACAGCTGCCGTATTTTTTGAATCGCATTGGACCCGTTTACTGCGCCCGTAATTCACTTTCCTAATAAATTATGTCAACTCGATCCACTGGCATGATGGAAAAACGACGTACGCGCACTATAGTCGAATAAAATCCGTCGTAACTCCTACATCGCACGGACTACAGTAATGTCTCCCTAATTGACGCCGAAATTGTCTCCAAAACTGGTCAATTTTGGGAAGAGCAGATACGATTGTTCGAGCCTTGCGACTCGATTTTTATAATTGTTGAAAATCGGTAAAATTATATTATATAAAATTATATAATAATTAATATTATATAAAATAATTATATTATTACTTAATTATTAATAATTATATATAATATAATTATATTATATGAAAACGAGTCTCGCGAGGCTCGAATAATCGCATCTCCTCTTCCCAAATTGTCCATTTTCGTAGACAATCCGAGTGTCAATTAGGGAGACATTACTGTAACTCGTGCGTCAGTAAGGGAGACATCACTGTAATTCGAGCGTCAGTAAGGGAGACATTACAGTAAAAATAATATTCCGTTCAACGTCTACCATCGAGCACTTATTCCCGAAATCCAAGGAAACACAAACAGCTGCCGTCTTCCATCTAAATCGCATCGGACCCGATTACTGTGCCCGTAATTCACTTTCCTTCAGCTTCGTGCTCCGCGACTCGATTCCGCCGGAAGAACTTGTTGTTCATTACGCAAAGTTTCGCGATGGGCGCGGGCGCGCGTTATTACGGAACGGCCGCGGTACGCGCAACACGTTAACCCAATTTTTCGGTCGGATCCGTAAACAACGGTTACGCGGGAACGGAACAATACGTACTCGTGAGAAGCATCGAAGGTGCACTGCACTCGCAGAGACCAAACAGACTCGCCGCTTTCCGATGGGAAGATGTTACAGCCGCCTGGCAGTACTCTCGCTTTCCGTTCGCTTCCACTTTCTTCGGCCTACTCCGAACGAGCAGAGCAGCTTCCTTTTACTTTCGAGGAATGCGTGGAACAGCCCGCGCACACGATAATATCAGAAATTCGTCTTCTTTCGGCTTTTTCTCAAGAATAAAAATAAAATCGGATATTTCTTCTTTCTCGATAAAGAAAGAAAGAAAAATCGGCGCGCGTTAATCTATATTTCTCACTTGCTATGGCGAACACCGTCGATCGCTCGGCAAGACGGAGATCACTGTCACAATCACGGAGACACACGGTCGCACAAAGCTGATAATAGTTGCACGAGGTTTTAATGGAGACGATCGGGGCCACCGATTCGCGGTGCGGTTCGCGTTGAATCGTGTGGAACGTCGCGCGCGCGCGAGTCTGACGTTTTGTACGTCTACGACGGGCGAATTCGCCGACGCTGCCGCGGCCTGCCGACGTCGTGGAATGACTGTGAATGATTCGAAACCACGGCCAGCGGCGAGCCTAACGAGTTGTCAGTGAAAGTTGGACACTCGCCCGCAACTCGCCGCGCGATTCGATCGGGCCGATCTCGTGCCGCCGCGCCTTGTTCCTCTCGGTATTGTGAGGCCGCCTCCGAGCCGAGAACTGGTGCAGCAGCAGCCTCGTCTAAGGCTGATCCGTGGAAAAGAAAAGGTTCAAGGATTCTAGCGCCGCTCGACTATTTCGTAATAGAGAGAACGATTTTGTTGGCGCAAGCATTGCCGAATTAGCGGCAGTAAAAGTTAAGCGAAATCGAGATACGGGGTATTTGAGATTTTAAATGGAATTTGCGAGCGATTGTGCATGATTTCTAAATAAATTTTATATTGTTATATATACAATAATATAATTATTACGTTATCATATTATACTATTATATAATAATATAATATTATATATATATAATGTAATAATAATATTATCGTGTGTATATAGTAATATAAAATTTATTTAGATATTATATTATATTATTATATTATACCATAATATTTATTTATAATATTATTTAGAATGTTATATATAAAATTAAATATATTATTATACTATTATATAGTATATAGTATTATATAATAATAATATTATCATGAATATAATAATATAAAATTTATCTAGATATTATATTATATATTATTATATATATTATTATATTATATTGTAATATTTATTTAGAATATTACTTAGAATGTTATATATAATATTAAATATATTATTACATATATTATTGTACTATTATATAATAATATAATATTATATATATGATATAATAATAATATTATCATGTATATAGTAATATAAAATTTATCTAGATATTATATTATATTATAATATTTATTTAGAATATTATTTAGGACGTTATATATAATATTAAATTTATTATTATATATATATCGTTATATTATATTGTAATATTTATTTGGAATATTATTTAGAATTTTATACATAATATTCAATATAATTATATATATTAATTATATGATATTAAACAGTAGTTAGTAAAATTCTCAAAGCTTCTGTTTAAGCCTGCAATAATCAATCGATGCAGTTTGGCAACAGTTTACAAATTTCTATGGAATATTGTTCGCATACTTTTTGCATACGTGGATACTTTTTAGTTGCATAAAAATCCACACTTTATTTACGAATTATTTTTTTAAAGAATGAACATTACATAAGACTGAGAATTGCATAGAGACTCGTTCGAAAAACTGCAAAGAATGTAAAAATTAATTGTGCCACTAATAATAGAAGCAAACTTATACAATAATAAATTCCTGCAAAAATCTGAATTCCTGCAAACTCGTTTCTCATTTACAAAAACGATTCTTTCAGTTTGCTATAGATATCATAATGTCAAAGATTAATTTTCCTATATATCTGGAAATTTAACAAAAGATTTCTATTCTATTTTTTCCATTATTTAGAATAGTAATAATAGAAACAAACTTATACAGTAATAAATTCCTGCAAACTAGTTTCTCGTTTACAAAAACAATTCTTTCAGTTTACTACGGGTATCATAATGTCAAAGATTAATTTTCCTATATATCTGAAAATTTAACAAAAGATTTCTATTCTATTTTTTCCATTATTCATTCTGGAATCCAGTCGCCGCAGTTTATCACCTGCAACAAGGTGAAAACTATTTTAATACATCGTTAAGATTGTTGTTTCTTGTTCTGTCTATTATATGTCGGAGAACGCTCACAAATGTATAATGATTTGCGGTCTAGTGAAAATACGAACGAACATTTTTTTTTAACCGGTCGAAAGAAACCGAAACGAAACGAAACTCGATTTTCTCCGTAAAATTGAAAGTGAAACGTCGCTTACAGAGCTCGATGATCGCAGTTGGTTTCTCGAACTGGAAAAATAATTGCGTCACGCATAAGCCATCGGCGCGCAACAAGCCGAGAGAGAAGAAACACGATTCCTTGCCAGGTTAAATTGGAACAGAATCGTTAGCATCGCGAATCGAAAGCGGCTCTTATTTACCTGCTTTAACAGAAGTTCGCGTCGATTTTTTTATTATTATTATTATGCAACGCGTGAACACGCGGTCGTTTATGTTCTATAACTGGGTTCAGTTATTTGTCGACTTTCACGTCTCTTTATTTATGCGCGCACGTGCACAGAATGTGATCGATTCAATTTCTTATGACGCTGGTTAAATTTAATATGCGCTCGCGTTACGAAAAATCACGGAGCTGAATCGCGCGCGTCACGATCCGTGCAAAGTCTAAACTTTTTCGAATGTTCGAGGGAATCTTTGTTCGAATAAAGTAGATCAATTTTTATGCAGATAAATCTTTTGGATATTCGACAGTGTTGAAAATAATTTTATTCGTCAATCTTTATCTCGTATGTACAACATATGAGTTTAATTTTTATTACCGTAGAAAATAGAAAATTATAAAGATTATATCTTTGTTAGAATAAAGTCGTGTCGGATCAAGTTTTATGTAGATAAATCTTTTGGATATTTATTCGACAACGTCGAATATAACTTTTTATTTTATTATTTTAATTTTATTATTACAATATAATTTTATTCGTTAATACTATTCATATTAACGAATAAAATATTATTAATAAAATATAATATTAATATCATTCGTAATACTATTCGTATAATACTACTCCAACATATGAGTTTAATTTTTATTACCGTAGAAAATAGGGAATTAAAAAGTTATAAAATAATAGAAAATTACGGTAATTGCCGTAGAAAATGCTATAGTAATTGCCATAGAAAATTATTTATGCTTAGATAACAAGCTAATTAATTGCCTTTTGTTCAGTGTTTATATAATTTGAAGAAAACAGTCGAGCAATTGTGAATAAATAAATATAAAACGTGCAATCAACCGAACATAATTTAGCCGTTTCTTCTGCGAATTTCAGAACAGTCTGAACAACAAGTTCATACTTTTGTTTGTTTTTATTCTCTGGAGTACAATTGGTTAACAAACGGAGATCTTTGCACAGTTAAAAAATAATGGATTTACTTTTAAATCCATTAATAATAATAATTCACTTTTCCGCCGATACAACGAGCAATGACATTTTCATTTAGTTTTATGTAATATTCGCTGTGTAATACTTTCTCTCGTTTCTACGGTTTATCGCGATAAAAAATTCTTCTCTTTCGAATTAAATCGCGCATTAACGTTGCCTTTATTACGCCGTTGATATAACTGTTCGTCCGCCGAGTACAAAAGATCTCTCTTTACACCAGCGAATGGTCCAGTGACATCGAATGGGCAGCTTTTATGGAAAGTTTCTTTCCGCGAAACCGAATGAATTCTGTAAAATAAATCCCGTTTTTATACGAGGTTAAATAATTTGTTCACTCTTTTGCGAGAATAATTCTCATTTATTCCAGCAAACTCTCTTCGTTTCAATGCAAAATATATATTAACATGAACTAAAGGTTTTTCTTTTCATCATTTAGTCGTGCCGAAATGATCGTTATGAAAGTTCGCGTCCATTCGTTTCATAAAACCCGAAGGAAAAATGTCTCCATTTAATAACGCGCGAACGTCGACAAACTTCGTTATTACGATTTTAGTATAGTATAATTATTATACTATCATATTATTATATTATTATATTATAGTGGTATATTATAATAGTATAATATTATTATACTATTATATTATTATTATTATATTATAGTAGTATATTATAATAGTATAATATTATTATATTATTATATTATTATTATTATATTATTATCATAGAATAGATAATGTTGTTTTACCTGAAAGAAGATTGTTTAAGAAAATTTGATTATATATCGCAAACATTCTAAGAGCGGTAAGTGTACAATTATTTTCGTAAATACTATCGTATGTTAAGTAATTGCAAAAATAATAAAAATAAAGCAAAAGAAAAATAGAAAGATGCCAAAGAGTAATATTTACTAGCAGATAATAAACGAATGAAATACTATTTCAACAAAGGAAGGGGCTTCGAATATAAAACATGTGCTGTTATGCATAGAGAATATTTAGCACATAGATATTTTTCTTAACGCTCTTTCTTTAACGCTCGTTTCATCGTGTTTCCAAGATGTTCTCATTTCTCAAAAAAAAAACGCGCTGGCTTTGAATTTCACCTCGCGATCTCCGCGCGCAAAACAAAGGGAATCTTTTCACAGTAACCAGTTTCCTCAAGGTCAGTGATATGACCGCTTCTAGATCAGACTGCTGGCCGTTCGAACATACATATGTACGTACGGATACGTGTGAAATTGTATATTGAACGTTCACGTCGCTTTTATACATTTTTTTCGGGCCTGATTAATTAGGCATAATTACCGACTAATCTTCAGAATTCAATATTTTGTAATTTACGTAGGAATTCTTGTTGTTTGTTATATTTATTTCATAGCAACCGTGCATCTTTAGGTTTTCACGAAGCATATTAATTAATAAATTGTGAATTTTTATATAAAATAAAAATTGTCACTCTTAATTGCAAGATGCAGGATGCATAGACATTTAATTCTTCTCCTGATCATTTTAATGAACCGACAGTAATACAATAATATTGTCAGGTTACTTAAATATTTATTTAAATTCATTTCAAAGCAATCCTGCATCTTAAGGTTTTCACAAAGCATATTAATTAATAAATTGCGGATTCTTATATAAAATAAAAAGTGTCATCGTTAATTGCAAGATGCAGGATGCATAGACATTTAATTCTCCTCCTGATCATTTTAACGAACCGACAGTAATGCAATAATATTTTCAGGTTGTTTAAATAATTTAGCTAGTTCTTGTTTGATCTATTACACAAAAATCTGCATAAAAATGTCTAATAATCAATAAAACACTGTTCACAAAATTCGTACGAAGACATCGTTTTTCAAAAGATAATTTTGTACTTGATATCATTGTTCACAAATTTCTTCTAAAAGTCCCATAAACCGCGTCGTAATCTGTTAATTAGTCTCACGTGAACCATATAATTAGTATCGTACAATAATCGCGTTAACTTATTAACTTAAACGTCTCATTCGCAAATGTTCAAAAATAATGTTAATTTCCTTATAAAACAACTTCTCACCATCTCCTTATCGCGCGCGCGCGTGCTCGCATTAATTAAAATAACATAAGCTAAAAGAAAGCGCAAAGATTTTCCGCCATGCGTTCTCCAACTTCCCGCTTTTTAAGGAAGCTTTTTATCAAATTATCAAACGAGACACTTTCGTGAAAATTGACGAGAAAATTGTGGCATTAAGTAAGTGGCATTAATGTACCTACGAGGAGATATCGTTTACGACTTAGACCGAAAAAAAGTGGATGGAACGGCTCTGTTCGTCAACGTTTATCGCGTTGCCGACCGTGTTGTCTTGTTTAATTCACGCTAATAAGCACAGCCGGCGTATCGCCGCGCCGCGCCGCGCGAAAGAAATGGCGCGATAATGAGCGGCGTGACGGAATCTCTGGGAAAGTGCATTTGCATCGCTGCCGATGTCAATAATTAATGCGTCGGATGTACGACACAGTCGTTATTTCTTTCTATTCTTCGATAACCGGCGTGTTTTTCTGATCGACAGTGCGACACTCGCGGCTTTCGCGTGGATTAAACCGTAATTGACGAATCCTGTGACAATAATAACTGAATCCTTTTACATAAGCGCTATTACCGGACACCGTGAAGCAGACATGCGACCTGTGAAAATCGCATAAGAGCCCAGGGAAATAAATATCAATTTAATAAAACATATTAAATTCTGAAAGTTTGTTCACGCAGCGGCTTTGTGATAACTTAACTTAATAAACGAGGGCTTCCTATAATTATAATAATAATTATATATATAATAATTGTTAATATATTATTATTATTATTATATATATTAATAATTATATTTATATATACCGGGATTCCCCAGGTCATTTGAAGCAACTTTTTCCTTTACAAAAATGTTCTCCGAGGCACCGTTAACGAGTTATCAACGAAAAACAGTGACCAATGAGAGGCAAGCTCGGCTGGCGCGAGGCGACCGAGCCAATGAGCGGAACTGGGCTTCGCGCGCTGGTTGACTGGGCCGCCTCGCGTCAGCCGTACTCGATTCTTATTGGTCACTGTTTTTCGTTAATAACTCGTTAACGGTGGCTCGGAGAATATTTTTGTAAAGGAAGAAGCTGCTTCAAATGATCCGAGGAACCCGCCATTTCCGGATTGCGAGACATTTTTGGGACACCCTATATTAAATAATATATTATTATAATAAGGGCTTCCTAACGAATAATTTATCGTTCTGCCAATGCCAATAAAATAACAAAGTTAAATATATTTTGTAATGTTTTATTAGAATCGAAAATGTCCCACAGATCTCCATGTACAAGCGTAGGATAGCAAATACGATCGTATACGAATAAAATAATAATTTACAGAGCGGATTGTCCTTTTTTAAAAGCATACATAGATATGCGCGTATGTGTGGCTATTTCACTTCTCGCGAGTTACCTTGCCCGACGCAGAATGAAAAAGTCGTAAAGTGAAAGGCAAAGAACCAGCCAGCCGTGAGACGCTGATTAATTAAACATAAATAATTACAATCGGAGAACCTTGACGGTGGTAATAGGATACCGCAACTGCGAACGATATATCGTAATTTATGGCGACCGAAATAACAATTTGGAAAGGGGAATTTAATATCCTCGTTCGCGAAAATGCTGGCCAGTTCGAGCAATGATTTGACGAAAATGGAGACGTTGCTCGGCGAGTCTGAGCGCAATCCGCGAAGGTCGTGGCGTGCCATGTTCGAGCTGCGTGATTTTCTGCGAATGTTTCTCTTCTTGCCACCGCGCAGATGGCCGTTCCAAATGAATTTGCTTGCACCTGATACGAGAATTAAAACTGGTAATGATGCTGGTACTAATGATGATGCTGTTTAAATCGTTTTATTATCATAGAATTATTTTATTATCATTATTATGTTATATTATTATATTATTATTGTATTGTACTATTACATTATTATTATATTATATATTATTATATTATTATATTATTATATTATGTTATATTATTATAGTAGTATATTATAATAGTATAATTATTATACTACTATATTATTATTATATTTTTTATAGTAGTATATTATAATAGTATAATTATTATACTACTATATTATTATTATATTTTTTATAGTAGTATATTATAATAGTATAATTATTATACCATTATATTATTATTATTATTATTATTATTATTATTATTATATTATCATAGAATAGATAATGTTGTGTTTCATGCGAAAGAAAATTTTTCAAGAAAACATGATTATATATTGCAAATATTCTAAGAGCGATGGGTGTATAATTATTTCCATAAATACTATCGTATTTTACAGATACTATTATTCTAAATGCTATAGTGCATTCGAAGAAGTTAAAGATTTACAAAAATTTTATATACGCAACGCGTGGAGAAAGAGGCGAACGAAATAAATGTCCTGGAGAGAAGCCAAAAAAAACTGGATGTCGCAGTTTCTAAATGTGTATCTAGCGTTCCAACGAAGGTGTTTCGGTCTTTATATTGGGCGCCTTTCATTTTTAACCCTATCCTTTTTTCACACGAACATAGACTCCTCTGTAGTTTCAATATTATCGACGTCTCAAAAATCACGCAGATTTCATTTGAAACGTTCGAAAAAAACGTATCGCGATCATTATCGATCCACATGCTTTCCCTCATTTTCCAGGACGTATAAAATTATGTACAGCACGACTGTGACACAGTGATATACACGATAGAATTGTTCTACTAACGGCGTGTTGACGTGCTATTTGCGATTTCCTGTTTGCGAAGGCGAATGCATCGATGTACACCGATATTAAACTGACATTAAGTGTGTCATCCAGTGTAATTCGCTCCGCTGTTCTCAACTGATACGCCACGGAACTTGTCCGAGAAAGCGACAGTGCTCAATTTAGCGTTTAATGATCAATTTGTAGGAACGCAACCGGTATACTTTGCCGGGAACAAGAGAAAGTAGATGGAAGGAGGTAAATGGACTAGTTCCTCCAACCTCTCTTCTCCTATTTCTTCGCGGATAGGTAACGATTTAGATTTAAATTACAACGTTATGCTAAATGTTAGGTACATGCAACGTTAGCTAAAAGTTGTTTAGTAAATAGGGAGAAAAGAATTGTACTTGTGAAAAAAGGTAACAAGCAGAAACAAATGTTCTTACGGGGGCCTTATGGGGTTGTACGATGGTGCTGCGAGACCGTCGAACGCTTTCTCTCGATTTTACGATGCACTTTTTCGTTACTTATTATTATTATAAACGCTGTAACAACTTGCTAATTTTCCAAGCCACTTTCACCGATGATTTCACTGCGGATATTATAATTACCGATTTAGACAGAGTGTCCCAAAATTATGGTACTTGCGGGAAATGAGGGGTTCCTGAGGTCATTCGAAGCAACTTTTTCCTTTGCAAAAATCTTCTCCGACGCTTCGTTCACGAGTTATTAGCGAATAAACAGTGACCAATGAGAGGCGAACTCGATTGGCGCGACGCGGCCAAGCCAACGAGCGCGCCAAGCACAGCTCCGCCGATTGGCTCGGCTGCCTCGCGCGAGCCGAGCTCGCCTCTCATTGGTTAAGCGTCTTTCGTGAATAACTCGAGAACGAAGCCTCGTAGAACATTTTCGCAAAGGAAAAAGTTGCTTCAAATGACACCAGGAATCCCTTATTTCCCGGAAATACCATAGTTATGGGACACACTGTATAATTAACAGCGAGAACACCGGGTGCAATACCAAACACAATACTCACGCCGATGAATCGCTGATTCCGAAGAGGCCTCCACGGATGCGTAGTTACTTGAGTCCGATCTTGGTGCTGCGCGCAGCTGCAAGTGCAGTCGTTGCAGGCGGACAACGTTGTCCAGGAGGTCGACTGACAAAGATCCCATATTTTCGGGGCGGAGGCTGAGGCGCCGGGAAGGACGGCTCCAAAACCTTTGTGTGGTATAATTACTTATTACAATATTAATTATAATAATTATAATTACATATAATTACTAATTGCCATATTGGTATAATTCAGTGCTCTTTTGCACAATCGAAAATAAATATTTATTAAATATTATAAAATTTATTATTTATTAAATTTATAAAACACATTTTCTTCTTTAAGAAAAAAGGAACGAACACGATGCGCTTTGTGATATTAGGTGTGAAGAAATTTTTCAAATTCATGCGATCGATATAGCTATTGCAATGAAAATTGGATCTACGAGGTGTAGAACGAAGAAAAAGAATAAAAATTCACTAGGAAACTATTTATTGGCAATGTTTTGTAAAGCAAAACTGACGAAGTACAGTAATGTCTCTCTAATTGACGCTCAGATTGTCCATAAAAATGAACAATTTGGGAAGAGGAGATACGATTGATTTGAGTCTTGCGCCTCGTTTTTAAAATTACCGATTCGTTTTTATAATTACCATTTCAATATTTCATTAAATATTCTAAGACGGAAGGGCAATGTTTTATTTTGACTGAATTTAATTTATCAGAATTATCTCCGTCAGACGAGTCAGACGCATCGAAATACAGCTTTGTTAGCATCTGTGACGTATGACAGGGTTAAAAAAAGCTGTAGCGAATCTTGTATTTTTTGGTTTTATATTATTAAACAAGTTCTTCTGGTTTGCTTGTCTCGTTATGGACGCCGACGCGGCGTTTAACGTGTTGAGATCGCTTTAGTTTCGATGATATTAATTATTGATTACTTTAGGATGTTTCTGGGACATCATTTTCACTCTTGAAACACATTTTTATTTGTACTTTTATGTTTGTAATTTCGTATACAAGTTCGAAGACGTAAAAATCGAAGGAAATTTTGGTCTTCTTTGCTTTCGATTTAAATCGATTAAAAATATATTGAAACTATATGCGATTTGATAATGCCTAACTCAATCTGAAGGACAATGTTAGGAGATACTCTGTGTAGCGGCTATTATTATTGGGCTTATTGTGCTCAATGTAATTGTAATAATGACGATGTTTGTTTTGAATAATGGGATCCACTAATCCCTGATTGATGGTAATTGCGATGTATCCAGGTCTCTATGGTGATTCCTCCATTTGCTGGGAGATGGTTAATCATCTCTTTAGAGGGTGCTCGAGTCTTGGTCACGTCGTGCCGATAATTCAGTTTCTTCTGTTTGCTTTAAATGTTTCACTTTCACTGTTTATTATGTCACATGTATTTACAATTTCGTAGAATAATTTAAAGCAACAAGAATTACGTGATATTTTATTTTCTCTGTTTTTGACTTTAATGATTCAAAAATAAAACTGTATGATATTTTAATAAAACTTCAATTCCATACGCTTTATTAATATTATTATTATTATTATTTAATGATGTTCGAATCTTGAGGTAAGAGAGCTAGGTTTTGATACCTTATTTTTCATGTTTCTTAGCACTTTGCTACGACTGTTACTGAAGATTGTTCTATTTAATTTTATCGATGCAGTAAATTAGAGTTTCATAGATGCAGACGTCGATTCTTTTCTGCTTTGGTCTAAAAGAAACAAGGTTTTATCAGAGAATAATTACAAGAACTTGTTCATCGAAATATCTGCCATAATTGTGAATGATTTCAAGCTATTTTTGTGGAAAATTGACTACAAACGACTAGAAAAAATATCGTAGATTTCATCAAACGTTTGTTAAATAAAGTAACAGTATCTTAAAAAGATATGGTAATTATAATTATTATGGAGCTATGTTAGGCAAATAAGCAGCACGAAAACGAATCTTCTAGCACCAGCAGAAAACGACGTACAGTAATGTCTCTCTGATTGACGCTCAGATTGTCCATAAAAATGGACAATTTGGGAAGAGGAGACACGATTATTCGAACCTTGATTCTCGTTTATACAGTTGTCGACAATCGATAACCATAAAAATCGAGCCGCAAGGCTCGAATAAAAATCGTATCTCATCTTCGCCAAATTGTCCATTTTTCTGCAGAATGTCAGCGTCAATTAGGGAGAATTTACTGTATTTATTAGTGAATGGTGAAGCTCCAGAGAAGAAGAGATTTCTTCCCACATTGTCCACTTTTGTGTACAATCTAAGCGTCAGTTAGAGAGGCATTTCTCTAATAGTAATTTCTCCCTAATTTGCGCTCAGATTGCGCAAGAATTGTGCATGCAGAAAAGGATGCATCCCATTGATTTACCATAGAAGCATCTATGTTGGAAAAACACAGAAATTGTCTAAGGAATAATGTGATGTTTATCGTTTTTTTTAAGCTGCTGGAATAGAGAAGAAGAGATTTCTTCCCACATTGTCCACTTTTGTATACAATCTAAGCGTCAATTAGAGAGGCATTTCTCTAATAGTAATTTCTCCCTAATTTGCGCTCAGATTGCGCAAGAATTGTGCATACAGAAAAGGATGCATCCCATTGATTTACCATAGAAGCATCTATGTTGGAAAAACACAGAAATTGTCTAAGGAATAATGTTATGTTTATCGTTTTTTTTAAGCTGCTGGAATAGAGAAGAAGAGATTTCTTCCCACATTGTCCACTTTTGTGTACAATCTAAGCGTCAATTAGAGAGACATTATTGTATTACACGATTACACCAAAAACGATCACGGCGAACAGTAATAGTTCCGAACGACAACATTGTTCCTTCGGTTCGCTCGTAACAGCGTCGACGACCGCGAGCATCGAACGTGTCTTAAACAAAACCGAGCTGTCCTGCGCCGCGGTTTCGCCGAATTTCGCGAACAGACACCGAAGTAAGTTCGCGTGACGCGCGTCCGTCGGCCAGCCGCGGCATTCTAAATAGAATTCCCAGGCAATCTGTCGCGGGCTTGCGTTCCCGGGTTGCGCCACGGTTTTGCGGTTGTAACGCTCGTCCGGAATTGTTACAGGTCGACCGCCGGCCCGGGGCGACGAGGTGAACCGCGCCCCAGAGCAATTTTCGCGACAATTACAGCGCGTCCCGCCGATCCGGATATCCCGGCGCCCAGTTTAATTGAAAACTCACCTTGAGATCCTGGAGCGAGACCGTGCCGCTACCGCCCTTGCTGCGGCCCGACGACGGTTTCGCTTCCCGGTCGACGACGTCGCCTGCAGGACACGCGATCTTGAGCAGAAGCGCCACCTGAGGATCAGCTAGAATATTATAATAATCACCGAGCGTTCGCGGTAACCGGCCACCGGCCACCGGCGACCATCGATTATAGTACTTTGTCCACTTCCTGATCTATCTTTGCTATTTCCTTCCTCACCGTGTCCACCTTCGTGCTTATCAGTTTTAGCTGCTGTAACAATCAATCCTTATTTGTTCTTGATTTAAAAGTTATTAGCAGTTATTAGACAAAAGTCCTGAAAATGTCTCGGAATCCGGAAATCAGGGGTTTCTCAGGTGATTTCGAGTAACTTTTTCCTTTGCGAAAATGTTCTACGAGGCTTCGTTTACGAGTTATCGACGAAAAACAACTGGCCAATGAGACGCAGCTCTACTGGCGGGGCGGGACAGCCAACGAGTCCGCGAAGCGGCTCGTTCCGCCCATTGGCTCGGCCGCGTCGCGCTAGCTGATCTCGCCTCGCATTGGTCGCCGTTTTTCGCTGATAACTCGTAAACGAAGCCTCGGATTGCATTTTCGCAAAGGAAAAAGTTAATTCGAATGATCCGAGGAACACATATTTCCGGATTGCGAGACATTTTTGCGACATCCTGTGTTTAATTAAGTAATTTCTAGGACACAAATCTATGTTGCAAGACTCGGTCTTTGAAAGTGAGCAATACTTTTTGACAGAACAATTTTGCGAAACGTTTGCTGTGTCGTCAAAAATAAAGATCTTTCTTACAAATTCGTTCGATTGTCTTTAACTTACTTCGTCGATGATATCCGATGCCGTCTGTTGTTGAGTTTCCTTCTGAAAAGTTCGACCGTTACGATCGTTATACCTTTTTTAGCTGATTTTTATTTGTTGTCAATTATACTTATGTTAATCTAGACAACCTGGAACCGAATGTTCAGTTAACATTTTAAGTACATTTCTGTACAATTTCTGATTAATAAGGCTGAATAATAAGCGTAAGGAACTAACGAATGTTACAATCGATGAATGACATCTATATCGCGAAGGGAATTGCCTGGATGATATTTTAAAACAATTAATGATTGCTAACATCGAACGTATTCTAACTAAATAAATGGCATCTCAGTCTCATTAGTATGAGTTTTTATTCCACACCAGCGACAATACTCAACTACTTTGATCACGGTGTCCTCGTATTCGGTCTTCTTGTCCTTCAGAGCAGCAACTAGTTGGCATCGCTGTAACAATCGTGAATCGATACGTGAGCCGTTTTCACGCAAAGCAGTTTCGCAAAGAAGATATTTAAGGTAAACGAACTGCCTCGTTTTCTTTCAAAAATTTCCGCTTCTGCCTGTTCGAGTGTTCTATCCTTTTAGCCACCTGTGAACGAGAGAATGTACAGTACGTCCCGAGCATGGAAAGACGATGATTATACTTACACAGAGAGCGAGCCAAATAATCATAGAGACGACGGCGAAATTCAGTTTGCCCAACACATACAATCTTATAAAAGACTGCGAAGTCGGATAAAACGAAACATGTTTACCAGTGCGTGAACGATGTACAGTAATGTCTCCAATACTGACGCACAGATTGTGCACAAAAATGGACAATTTGGGAAGAGGAGACACGATTATCGGAGCCTTGCAGCTCGTTCTTATAGTTCTTGACAACTTACTAACTATGTAAACGAACCGCAAGGCTCGAATAATCGTATCTCCTGTTCCCAAATTGTTCCCATTTTTCTGCACAATCTAAGCGTCAATTAGAGAGATATTACTGTACCTGTTTATGCACGATTATTCGAGCCTATAAAACACATTGACAATTCGTGACTATAAAAACGTACCGCAAAGCTCGAATAATCGCGTCTCCTCTTCCCAAACTGTCCAATTCTGTGGACAATCTGAGCGACAGTTAGAGAGACGTTACTGTAGGTGAATAAGGAACTTGACTCACGTGGGCATCGAAAATGTCAATATGCTTTAAAAAGGGGTAAGACCTGGTCAGCTCGCAAAACACGTCGTTGCACGACCAGAACATCTCGCAATAGATTTATAAGAAATCACGTGATTTATTGGAAAATGTAACTGTCATGGTCGCATTATGATCAACGCGTCGCCGTCTCCGACGAATAATTGACTGTCGAAGTATCGAACGTGAAACGTTTCATTTCGAGAGAAACGTGATAGAAAAGCATTTTTACAGCGAATTCAACTTTATCGCGAGTAATTATTTTATATCACTTTATTTATAACTTTTCGCTTCGGATCTACCGTTTAAGAGCAACGCGTACTTATCTCGCGCATACTTTAATCGCGCAATTAATCGATATTACTTTTGTCACGTGGAATCGTGACGACGAGATCGCTTGTAGCGTCGCGTGAAAACGGAGCTTTACGAAAAAAATATGTAGTTCGATAAAGAACTACCATATTGTATAATGCATAACCATAACAGGAGAAAGCTATGTTCAGTATGCTCCGTGATTAACGCGTCGGGTAACCTAACGTAAATGTTTAGCACCGTTAATTGGTGTAAGTGCTACGGCTTGCACGTGAAAAATTCAAGATTAGATTATGACATTTAATTGAGACTGTGCAGCAACGCGTCCAACATGGCGTGAATCACCTGTTCACAGAGGTTATTACTACTACTACTACTACTACTACTACTACTACTACTACTACTACTACTACTGCTACTACTACTACTACTACTATTGAACGATAGCCATTGGTGAGTCACGCTGGTTACTTCCTCGCTGATAATCCTTGTAACAGCATAATCGCGGAGTTCCATCGAGATTCATTATTTCACATTTTTTGAGGACGTTGTAGTCTCGTGTTCAAGATTGAATATGTTTATTGTTTATTGATTTTGTGATGAGTTTATGAAAAGAATATGATAAGTATGATAAAAAGTATACTGAAATGTATAATGGAGTAGTTGATATATTATACATTTTAGTATACTTAATAAAATGTATAATAGAGTAGTCGATATATTATACATTTTAGTATACTTATATATACGTGTAGTATTTAGTATATTTATATTAGCATACTTTATATGTAGTATACTTTAGGATACTTATATATATCGACTACTCTATTATACATTTTAGTATATTTTTAATAATTATATTTAATAATTTAGTAAATATATAATGTAATGAAATTTAATAATTAAATTTTATATATTATAAAGATGTTAAAATATTAATATATTAATATAATATTAATATTTTAACATCTTTATAATATATAAAATTTCATTATTAAAATTAATTACCTTAATATATTATTATTACATTACATTACATTATTATATAATAATATTACATATTAATATCATATTACGTTCAAGATGGAAAGTGACGTTCGTTCGCGTAATACGCTTGCTATAAAAACCAGACTCAAGTTCTCGCTAGAAATCAGTGAAGTGCAATTACAGGCCAGTTCGTTATTAAAGTGTAACAACGCGAGGCCGACGACTTAATTTCGCAATATCGATCGGTCTTCGTAATAACAACGGTTCGAGAGTGTCGCTGATAACGTCTCCGATAACGAGCTGCGATGGACGATGACCGAGAATAAAAAAAACTGAGCCGAGAAGAGCGAGCGAGAGAGAGAGAGAGAGAGAGAGAGAGGGGGAGAGAGAGAGAGAGAAAGCAGAAAAATGAGAGAAACTAATAAAACAAAATCGAGACAATGTGCGAGGCGCGTTGCGGCGAATTATTATCGTCGTTCTTGGTCGCGAGCGAGGCGAAACGTCCCGGTGATTTCATCGGGCCCGGCTCGTAAAGTAATTCTCCGTTGATTTACGGAGATGCTAATTGGTCCGCGCGGCGTCCGCGCTTTTAGCGGAGTACGGGGCTTTATAATTTTACGAGGTTCGATTCGCAACCGCGGAATTATCATCGGCAAGAGAGGGAGAAAGACACACACACACACACACACACACACACACACACACACACACACACAGAGAGAGAGAGAGAGAGAGAGAGAGAGAGAGAGAAAGACACACACACACAGAGAGAGAGAGAGAGAGAGAGAGAGCACCGTGACGATATATCGCGCGATAATAACACGTTCCGCGCATTACGCGCGATTTTCCCTGGTCAATAAAAGAAACCCGGGAAATACGGCCGCATATTAAATACGGTGTTTAATGTTGCGCGCGTATTTCATTCTGTCTTCCGGCGATTTAATGCCGGGATATAAAAAGGAATCGGGTTATCAGCGGTCGCGAGTGCAACAATGTGCGAGCTCGTACGGTCGAGACTTTATTATTTTCATTTTTTCGCGGTCGCTTCGATGGCCGTTTCCCTCGGCGTTTCAACCGAGAAAATAGATACTTACCGCTCTGTATGTATATTTTATTCGCTGTGCAATTCTCGAGGTAACGACTGTTCGATGCTAATTTGCTTTTCTCGAAAGCGACGATATTTTCAGGGTTAAATAAATGATTGGTCGTTGCACGTGCGTAAATATTACAACGAGAATGTCGAAATGATTGAACGTAGATTAGGAAGAAAATGTTAACCGAGTCCAATTTACGTACTTAAAAGTCTTCGTGGTCTAACCGGAAGAGTTGAAATGGAATAATAAACTTTCACGTTCAATTCAGTATTAAATTATTGTATTTTTTGCTGCGTTATATTTACGCTGTTATCATTATTGCAACTGGAAATCTTCGTGGACCATATTCGTAAATTTTGCTATTTTATAATTTATAATAATACCATAGATTATGGTTTTTCTGTGAAATAATGGGTTAACGAAAGACGCTTGACCAATGAGAGGCGAGCTCGGCTGGCGCTAGGTAGTCGAACCAATCAGCGGATCTGGGCTTCGACCGCTCGTTGTCTCGGCCGCCTCGCGCCAATCGAGCTCGCCTCTCATTGGTCACTGTTATTCGTTAATAACTCGTGAACGAAGCCTCGTAGAATATTTTCGCAAAGGAAGAAGTTGCTTCGAATGATCTCAGGAACCCCTTACTTCCCGGAAACACCATAATTTTGGGACACCCTGTATATCCTTGTTTCAAATCATAAGTCTTATAAGAACACTGAAATTCCTTTGATAGATAACAATTTATAATTAATTTCTTCGAATTTTCTTCATCTTATCATTTAAATAAGAACCTATATTTATTCGATCAACTAATAAATATAAAATTGCTATAATATCGTAATAAAACTTGTCGAATGCCTGGTACAAAAATGAGAAAAATTGATAAAGGAACTATGCACGCGAAAGCATACGAAGACGGCTGGGAAGCTTATAGCACAAGCAAATTTTTCATTTAAAAATCGGTCCAACGTTACAACCGATCCGGTTGTAAATCTGAAATGAAAGTGTCACGACCGTCATCGGTCTCCTCTATTAGTAGTCTCGTCGGATGTAATTTAAGAGAACGAATACCACACGTGGGATCGGCCTGGTAACGTTTGTGAAACTTGCGAAATGACTCCACTTAGAAGAAAGTTACTTATTATTGCTTTTTACCCTCGCATGGCGAACCGTTTACGACCGCGTGCGGCGGACCGCGAATGCGCTCCATGCATTCATTACCGAGTATTTGAATATATTATTTGCTTTATATCATTTGCTTTATATTATTCTATTCTTTTTATTATTTTATTCCTTGTAATATCTATTCTTTTGTAATATCTAATATTTTATTCTTTGTAATTATTTGCTTTTTATTATTTGCTTTATATTATTTGTACATTACTCTATTCTTTATTATTTTATTCTTTGTAATATCTATTCTTTTGTAATATCTAATATTTTATTCTTTGTAATTAATTGCTTTTTATTATTTGCTTTATATTATTTGTATATATTATTCTATTCTTTATTATTTTATTCTTTGTAATTATTTGCTTTATATTATTTGCTTTATATTATTCTATTCTTTTTATTATTTTATTCTTTGTAATATCTACTATTTTATTCTTTATAATTATTTGCATTATATTATTTGCTTTATAGATTTGCTTAATATTATTTCTATATTATTCTTTTCTTTATTATTTTATTTCTTGTAATATCTTTCTTCTATTCTTCTAATATCTTTCTTCTTTCTTCTATTTCGATTCTTTACAATATCTATATATTCTATTCTTTATTATTACTGCAGGTAATGCATAAAATACTATTTCTTTTATTGCACGTGTATCGCATGTACAGTAGCTCGCGAAAGTATTCGAGCACCTTTTAAAACGCGATAACTTTTTTCAAACTGTATGACTCGAATTGTTTTTTATACAGAGACAGAGCGCATTTTATGCGCGTGAAATCGACTCTTGCGACTTATACAACAATTTATACTGTTAACAATTTCTCAAATCGAAGTTCTCCCGATGTAAGAATTATTTCGGAACGCGATATAAACATTTTTCAGCGGTGCCTCGGGGTCGCCGCTCGAACTGCAAAAAGGGTTCTAAATAGCTGATATATCATTCGACACGGCGTAATATTTGCCGAGCGAAGTCTATTTATTCAATTCGCCGGGCCATCCCCCGAAATAATAACACACCGGGCACCCCGTCCGAAGAAACTTCGTTCGGCTGTCTTCGATCGGGGCTGCGCCCCCGCGACTTGTCGCGCGGCGCTTCGCAAACGCTCTAACTGCCACCCCGTCCGAAACCACCCCACTTGTACCAGTGTAACTGACGTCTCTGACACGTCGAGTGGATCCGTCCCGTCCCGTCCCGTTCCGTTTCTCCCTGGGTGCCCTCCTCGATATCGGCTACTGTTTTACATAAATCGGAACGGACGGCGAGAGGTCGCAGGATACGGGGGGTGGCCGGGGGGTGGGCAGCGGAAATCGCGGGAGGGTGACACACACGGCCGGAGAGATTCCTCTAAGCGATCCTCGAGTGTTTTCGCAGTCAGCGGGGGGCGGTGTTTGCGCGCGGAATTCGGCCGCGAGCGTGTCGGTTTTTAAGCTTGGTTTAACCCTGCCCGCGGGGCCCATTCCGTGGCTAACTTCGTATTTAGTTAGTCAAGCCGAGGGGGGGTGAGAGTCGCGAGGCGCGATGGGAAACGACAAGTGGCGGCGCCCTCTCCTCTGTGACCCACCCCGTGCCCCCCTGTCGAACGCGACTCCTACGGATCCATCCTCTCGAGCGACGAGTTTACGCCGCGCCCCGGCCTTTCATGTGCTAATTCCTGTTTATTTAATCGAATGCTGACGCGGATCGGCACCGCGAAAGGGCAAACGATCGCCCGGGGATTAATTTCTAATATGGTTTATCGAGACCGGGCCGCTCCGGTTAGGGATTGTGTTTGGACAAACGCTGTATCGGCCGCGCAAACAGGATTGAACGAAGATCTTTTTTTTACTTTTCAGATCGTCTCTGCGCGCCTGCCGTTTTTCGTTTTTTTTGTTCGCTGCTATATAATAATATAATAATATAATATTATACTATAATATGACAATATATATACTACGATGATATAATATAACAATATATATAATACAATAATATAATAATATATAATATAATACCATAATATATATAATATAATATAACAATATATATAATACAATAATATAATATATATATATATTATATTTTGAGATATTTAACGTGTTACAACCGTCATTGGTCTCCCCTGTCAATTAACCCTTTGCACTCGAAACGATTTTAATTATAAATCTGAAACACTTTATCCGACTTATAGTATTTCCATTTGATGCGACAAAATGCATTTTATGCATATGAAATTGAGTCTTGCGATAGGCGCAACAGTTACGCTATTAACAAAACGTTTAATTTAATTTTTCTTTTATCAAAGTTTAGATTTGAAAAGATTATTAAACAAGTAACTATCGTATGAAAATCGCAAAGCTGAATTTCATATGCATAAAATGCACTCTTTGTCACATAAGATAGAAACACGATGAATCAGAAAAATTATTTACAAATTTACAGTTAAAATGGCGTTCGAGTGCAAAGGGTTATTAACATAACGGCACAGTGAAACGATCGAAGAATTTCAGAAGAACTTCTGTTGCTCGTTATCGAACGAGAAATAATGTTATCCGCGAAATTCCCTTCCAAATCGATGAAAATCGCTCTCCAAAGGCGCGGGAGGATCGTTTGAGGAGGCTCAAAAACGTGTCGCCTAAGAGAGGACTTCGCGCGGGAGCCGTTCCGTCGTTGGCTTCCTTTGCGAGAATGCAGTTTCCAGGCGAGGGAGCCGGGGTGGCCGAGGCTAAAACAAACTCGCGTCGTCGTCTCTGGTCTGGTTTCACGAGCGAGTTATCGCGCGATCGGCGTAAAAGCCGAAGATAAAGGACTCGGTCGGCGGCGAAAGGACGGGCGCGGGAAGAAGGGAATGGCGGAGTCAGCGGGGGCAAATTTGGTCGAGCACCGGGAACAGGATAACGCCGGAGGATCGGGAATCCTGGCCGGTGCGTACCGCGCCTAAATAGAGGCGGGCAATAGCATCGGGACATAATCGATTTGCCGTGAACTCATCCGTGATTCGGGGCCGGGGCCGGGGCCCCAGTCAGCGTGACAAGAAAGTCTCTCAGCGCTGGCAAAGGCGCCAGCGAACCGAGAAATTACTCATCGTTCTGATTGAGGTTAATTAATTAGATAATTAAGTCCCCCCCCGGACGACGATGCCCGGAGACGTCGGATCGCGGTCGCTTCTTTATCGGCGTCTTTTTGCTGCGCCCTGCTTCCTCTTGCTCTCTTTTCCTTTTACTATCCTCTTCACCCTTCCTCTCTCTCTCTCTCTCTCTCTCTTTCTCTCTCTCTCTCTCTCTCTCGCTCGCTCGCTCGCTCGCTTGCTCCCCTGAGATGATCTCGCGATGCTGATCCTCGTTATAAAAATGCTCCTCATTATTGCCGGAACAATCTCCCTCCGGCGGCGACTTTATTTCATTAATGTAAGTTCAATTTGATACCTTCGACGGTATTTTCGTTTTCTCCGGCTTTTCCGATGCGATTTTGTTTACCCTTTCAAGCTGGAGCGACCCCGATTTCCAAAGAATCCCGGTTTTTCAGCGATTCGGTATCTCGATTTTATGCCATTTGGTCTAGGACAGGGGTGTCAAACTCGCTCAAACTCGTCAAATATTAACAAACATTTACTTTATCCGTAAATGTTTGTTAATATACGCGTATACAAGGAATATATATATATATATTAATTTCGTTCAAATTCTAATTTTTACAAATTGCACCATTGATTTCTAACTTCCTTGTATACGCGTATATTAACAAACATTTACGGATAAATTACGCAAGATCTAACTGTAGAAATATTTGTAGTCGAATAATAGAACAGGATATTGTTTTTAGTTGCGAGTGTCCTAAACTAGGGGTGTCAAACTCAAAAGCTAACTTGGGCCAAATAAACAATGCTTAACTTTAGGTGAGCCGCAAAAAAAAAGAAAATCAATGTTCATAGAAACAAATATTATATAATATATATTATATAATATATATATATTATATATTATAATTATAATTATATATATATATATATATATATATATATATATATATATATATATATATATATATCAGCATAATCTCTATCTAATCTAAATATATATATCTACAGCCGATATATATATCTATATTAAATATAGATTGGATTATATATCTTATTCGAGATAAATTATTTTATCTATTTTTCTTAATACGTGTATTCACAAACGTTTACGGATAAATTATACTAGAGATCTAACTGTAGGAATAATGCGGGAATAATTATGCGTGGGAATTATTATATCGCGTAGGAATAATTATTTTTTCCGCATATAATTGATCGGTGAATGTACAGTTGAATCGAATAATTGTATTGGATATTGTTTAGTTGCGAGTCGAAACCGTGAGCACCGAGGTCGAGGTATTGTTCTAGACTAACCTCGATGGCATAAGATTGAGAGAGAAAAATAGCTGTTTATTTATTATTTATTTATTTATTATCTCGAATACGATATATGTTTGGCAGCAAGGCGAATTTTCTTCAAATTTTTACAAATCGCACGATTGGTTTCCAACGCTTTTCAATGCAACATGTGACCACCAAAAGAGATATAATTTTATATCTGTACAAAACAACCTGTGAAAATACACATACATATCGTATATACATATATAAAGGTTTACAGTCTGTCAGTAATCGGCTGTTATTTCAACATCGTTGCGTCAGGTCAAGCACAATTATCTTAAATCCATGTTAAAGCCGTGTAATATAAAATCATGTAATTACCCAAGTCTGCGCGGTGTTTGCGTATCCGGCGCGTTCTCGTTTATTAGTTACAGCAAATATCGTCTTAATTAATTGAATATTGTCCGAGCATGTAATCGCTGAAAAGCTGTTTCGCTGTTTACGAAGCTGACTGCAACGAACGTCGATGCGCCGTAGGCCATTTCGCGGTTAAATTGAACGCGTGATATATTTATCGACGAGTCTAGAATTATTTTTAACACGTTATTACCGTGTATTGCTGGGAAAATGCGATTTACAGGGAGTACGATCACTGGTTTCAGCGTTTCGTTAGCGATTGAATCATGCGAATTCGTACGCGGGCCATCGAAGCGGGCCATTTCTCGCGCGGCGAAGGCGAGACGAAACTCCGACAGCGAGGAACGCTCGGATTAACCCCTTGCACTCGAAGACATTTTAATTGGAAACCTAAAATAATTTCTCGGGCTCACAGTATTTCCATTTTATGCGAAAAGGTGCACTTTATGAGACAAGATGCATTTTATGCGTATGAAATTGAGTCTTCCTATGACTTGTGCAACAGTTACGCTTTCAACAATTTTTTCAATCTGAACTTTCTTAACATATAAATGATCTTGGGAAAATGGACAATTTGGGAAGAGGAGGTACGATTATTCGAGCCTTGCAGCACGTTTTTATAGTTCTTGACAACTTACTAACTATGTAAACGAATCGCAAGGCTCGAATAATCGTATCTCCTGTTCCCAAATTGTTCCCATTTTTCTGCATAATCTAAGCGTCAATTAGAAAGACATTACTGTACCTGTTTATGCATCAGAATTGATTTCGTAGCCTTCGAAATAGGTCACGTCGAAAGGGGTACAGTAAATTCTCTCAAATTGTCCCTCGGCTCGTACACAATAATGTACAGTAATGTCTCTCTAATTGACATCCAGATTGTCTCCCTAACTGACGCTAGGATCACGCACAAAAATGGACAATTTGGGAAGAGAAGATACGATTATCGGAACCTCGCAGCTCGTTCTTATAGTTCTTGACTATTTACTAACTATGTAAACGAACCGCAAGGCTCGAATAATCGTATCTCCTGTTCCCAAATTGTTCCCATTTTTCTGCACAATCTAAGCGTCAATTAGAGAGACATTACTGTACCTGTTTATGCATCAGAATTGATTTCGTAGCCTTCGAAATAGGTCACGTCGAAAGCGGTACAGTAAATTCTCTCAAATTGTCCCTCAGCTCGTACACAATAATGTACAGTATTGTCTGCCTAATTGACGTCCAGATTGTCTCCCTAACTGACGCTTGGATCGCGCAGAAAAATGGACAATTTGGGAAGACGGGACACGATTATTCGAGCCTATAAAACACATTGACAATTCGCGACTACAAAAACGTACCGCAAAGCTCGAATAACCGCGTCTCCTCTTCCCAAATTGTCCATTTCTGTGGACAATCTGAGCGACAATTAGAGAGATATTACTGTAGGTGAATGAAGAACTTGACTCACGTGGGCATCGAAAATGTCAATATACTTTAAAAAGGAGTAAGACCTGGTCAGCTCATAAAACACGTCGTTACACGACCAGAACATTTTGCAATAGATTTATAAGAAATCACGTGATTTATTGGAAAATGTAATTGTCATGGTCGCATTATGATCAACGCGTCGCCGTCTCCCACAAATAACTGACTGTCGAAGTATCGAACGTGAAACGTTTCATTTCGAGAGAAACGTGATAGAAAAGCATTTTTACAGCGAATTCAACTTTATCGCGAATAATTATTTTATATCACTTTATTTATAACTTTTCGCTTCGGATCTACCGTTTAAGAGCAACGCGTACTTATCTCGCGCATACTTTAATGTCTCCCTAATTGTCGTCCAGATTGTCTTCCTAACTGACGCTTGGATCTCGCACAAAAATGGACAATTTGGGAAGAGGAGTCACGATTATCGGAGCCTTGCGGCTCGTTTTTATAGCTGTTAACAATCGGCAACTGTGAAAACGTGCCTCGAGGCTCTAATAATTGTATCTCCTCTTTCAAAATTGTTCATTTTTGTGGACAATCTGAGCGTCAATCAAAGCGCGCGAAATTCAGCGTTCCTCCTTGCTATCGCATCTAAAATGTAACTATTGCTTTCGCGAAGAATTCCACGTAAACCTAACATAAACGCGAGCGAATTGTGCATCAGAGGTATATCACAGGTGCTCTCGGCTCGCGTGCGGAAAGTAATTCCTGCTTCAAGTTACACAACGCGGAAAGATGTTTTGCCAGAGCATTTCCGACGAATTTCTGTACCGGTTATCAAATAAGAAAGCTGGTTTCCTCCGGCAAAAGTCCCAGTGCTTTACCGAGCATGAAATAAGTGTACACACGGATATGGAGAGAGAGAGAGAGAGAGAGGGGGGAGAGAGGAGAGAGAGAGGGAGACGATAAAATGAGGTACGAAGGGGACAAGAGGAAAAAGGGGGAGCGTAGAGGAGGCTTCGTTCACGAAAACGCGTCGCGTATCCGCCGTCCGATCGAACCGTAGATAAAAAGAAATCCGTCGCTCGCGGGACAGGTTGTAAAACCATAAAGGTATAATCGTCCTCGAACGAGGGGCACGATAAATATTCGTCGGTTGCGAACAGAATTTACAACTTTGCGCGACAGTGCAAATAATGGACGCGCTCGTGAACCTGGCGCTGAAAGAAATTTATTGTTTGACGGAACGGAAAGATGAAACGTTGCCACGTGTCTTTGACAAAAGGATGACATTGTCGACAGTGTATGTGTATGTGTGCGTGCGTGTGTGTGTATGCCTGATACACGTTTCTGTGTGCTGCTTTGTCGCGAATAAACTGCGGATTTTTTTGCCACGTCGAAATTTAGTGTAGCGATTCTAAAGGATCAGAGACTAAATAGCAAGTTTATTCATTGTTTACGCATTTTAGTAGATCGAAGATAATACTAGTTTTCATTTTTACATTCCTTTAATCGTTCGCCTATTTTAAATCGCATTTCTCCAATTTTACCATAAATGAATTTTATGGAATGATCTTACCAGAAATTAATCGCAAGCACAAATGCATTGCTTTTAGTAATTGTGCATAAAAGAAAGAATACTACAGTAATGTCTCCCTAACTGACGCTCAGATTGTGCAAAAAACTGGACAATTTGGGAAGTGGAGATACCATTATTCGAGCCTTGCAGCTCGTTCTTATAGTTGTTGACAATTCGTGACTATGAAAATGAACCGCAAGGATCGAATAATCGTCTCTCTGCTCCTTAAATTGTCGATTTTTGTGGACAATCTGTGCGCCAATTAGAGAGACATTACTGTATATTCCATTGCTTTCGATGATCTTGAAGTATGCTGCCTTCATCCTGTACACCCCTTTCCTTGCACACGACTTTACGCTACAAATGCAATAAATTCTCTCCAATTGTCCTTCAGCAGTAAACAAAGCATTAACCCTTTCGCTGCGACAGCGTGCGTGGATTTTGTATATATGTTGTTCCAAGTCTTAAATAATAACTGTGCCGAATAAAACAATCGTTGCTCTAACGTAACAAGTATATTTACATTTTTAATTTAAAAAGACTTACAAAATTAGAGGTAACATAGGTATTTCTATAATTACAAAGCCTAACGATTAAATGCTTGATATAATTAATAACGAGACGAAAATTATTAAAGTATAATAATATGTAAAAACTGATAATATCATTCTGTGCGATATATTTGAAAGCGAAGATCTATACAAAGGCCAACATCGCGATCTTTGCACTCGTACCGCGAATCCGTTCTTTCATCATTTTTGCTACAAATTACGCATCCCCGTCTTCTGTATACGCTTCGTTTCGATGCCGCATATATGCGGCGCCCGTGTCCACAGGTCGTCGAGCGGGTGCCGCATGTATGCGGCGCTCGGCGCGAAAGGGTTGAACAGGCCTCGCGCCTAGTTTTCACGGTTCTTGACAATCAACCACCATTTCCGTCTACCAGCCGAAGAACAATCGAGGGAGAATTTACTGTATTACAAATATACGTAAAAAGAGCGAATGAACAAAAACATAATAGCAGAAACCAGCACCCACATCACGACAATGAAACGACAAAAACATAGCGCGCCATTAAAACAGCGAAACGCGAGTGTTCCGAATTACAGGGAGCGCGTCACTGCCGAATAATAAACAGCCGGAAGATATGAAAGCGCGCGGGAAATCCGCTGGTGACACAGACAATTTCCGCGGGAGCGTAAGCGCACCACCCAATGGGATGCAATGGGTGCTCGCTCGCTCGCGGCGGTCAGGCCGCGGTTTGCAACAAAGAACAACACGAGAACGTGTTCGCGGCGACAAACATCCTCTGCTAGCTTAGTTTTTAATTAACGTGCAACAAGCGGCGACCGTTGACCTCCTCCTCCTCCCCTCCGGAGCGCCAAAACGCTTTTCGGCAAGGTGCACACCTGGGTGCTGGTGGGTCGCGTGCCCTCGGCTATGTGACCGCGCGCGACTCGAAACTACAATGCAGGAAGTGCTCGAATGCACCGAGGCGCATCATCCCGCCGCACAAAAGCCGCCCGTTGCAACCTGCGCGGTTGCTCGAGAGTTGCCTCCCGCCGACGCGTTTCTCCCGCTAATGAATTCCTCTTTATGCCGGCGAGTAATTGGTACCCCACATTATTCTCAATCAGCGCCGCCTGTCCCCCCCGCCCCGTCCCTTAGGAAGGATCGGGGAACAGGGCGAGGGTCTTGCGGGAAGAAAGGGTGGGTCGCAGGAGTCGGAGAGAAAGAGAGAGAGAGAGAGAGAGAGAAAGAGATAAAGGACCGGGACAAAGGGTAACGGCGAGGGCGGGGGGGAAAAGAGGGTGAAGAGGGCGGAAGAAAGTCGCGTATCAGGCGAGCAGGGTGCAAAGGACCGCGCGGGAGGAGAGCAGAGAGGAAAGGCAGGGGGCGAGGCGGGAGGAGAGGAGGAGGAGGGGGAGAATCGCGGGCAAACCGCAG
Organism: Megalopta genalis; assembly: GCF_051020955.1. Classification (NCBI taxonomy): domain Eukaryota; kingdom Metazoa; phylum Arthropoda; class Insecta; order Hymenoptera; family Halictidae; genus Megalopta; species Megalopta genalis. The sequence goes on from NW_027476093.1 coordinate 2,068,815, forward strand.
CCAAAAGTGCATCGGCGGAGGAAGCTTTGCTGATTTACGAGGAGCAGTTGCTAGGAGGGCATTAATATTCGTGACGGAATATTAAACCGCGAGCGTCAATGGGCAGAGCTTCAAAGGGATTTTCCGGCCTCGCTGGAGGAGCGGAAGAAAAAGCGGGGCGGGGGTGGGGAGGAGGGAGGGAGATAGATCGACGTTCCCGCGAGATTATGAGATTCTCGTTAAGTGTCACGTGTAAAGAGTTCTTTCATACGCGGAAGCGCGGCGACCCCGCGCGCGACCGCGACGACGGCAACGACGACGACGACGCGCTCGTTTATAAAATACCAGCGCATAAAGAGAGAAGCGAGGATTTATCGGAGGATGTGCCTGAGTCTCGCGGAAATTCGATTTAAAGTCGGCAAACCGTGCCGCCCGGTTAGGCGACCCGCGCCCCTAACGCCGGATATCGCTCGAGCCACGCACGGCCGTTCGCGAGTGCTTCATAATTTCGAAGCACAAAATTACGCCGCGATTTCCTGTTTCGCCAATGCACAGTGAATTCTCCCGAATTGACGCTGACATTCTGCAGAAAAATGGACGCTTTGGGGAGAGGAGATACGATTATTCGAGCCTCGCGGCACGTCTTCATAGTTCTTGACGATCGGTGACTGTAAAAACGAGCTCGAATAATCGTATACATTGAGCGTCAATTAGGGAGACACTCTCGCTACAGTAATGTCTCCTTAACTGACGCTCAGATTCTGCAGAAAAATGGACAATTTGGGAAGAGGAGATACGATTATTCGAGCCTTGCGGCTCGTTTTTGTAATTGTTGACAATTCGAAACTGTAAAGACCGAACCGCAGGGCTCAAATAATCGTATCTATTGTTCCCATTTTTCTGCACAATCTAAGCGTCAATTAGAGAGACATTGCTGTACCTGTTTATGCATCGGAATTGATTTCATAGCCTTCGGAATAGGTCACATCGAAAGCGGTACTGTAAATTCACTCAAATTGTCCCCGAGCTCGTACACAATAATATACAGTAATGTCTCCCTAATTGACGTCTAGATTGTCTCCCTAACTGACGCTTGGATCGCGCACAAAAATGGACAATTTGGGAAGAGGAGTCACGATTATCGGAGACTTGCGGCTCGTTTTTATAGTTGTTAACAATCGATAGCCGTAAAAACGAGCCACAATGCTCGAATAATCGCATCTCCTCTTCCTAAATTGTCCAATTTTGTGGACAATCTGAGCGTCATTTAGGGAGACATTATAGTATATCAATTTTTAGTGGCGCCTTAAAGTCGCCGCTCGAGTGCAAACGTTTAAGTATACAAAACCAAGCAATCGAGAGAATGACTAAAGAGTTCGACAAGCTTGGATTTTGCACAGTAAACACAATGAAAAGAATCACGCAAATCGGATCAATTTGCTCCAACGTTTCCATTTACAGTAATGTCTCCCTAACTGACGCTCAGATTCTGCAGAAAAATGGACAATTCGGGAAGAGAAGACACGATTATTCGAAACTTGATTCTCGTTTATATAGTTGTTGACAATCGATAACCATAAAAATCGAGCCGCAAGGCTCGAATAAAAATCGTATCTCCTCTTCCCAAATCGTCCATTTTTCAAACAATAGTTAGACATTTAACAATTCTGTTTACATCGAAGCTTTGATAGTACAAAAATTATTTTAGAATGTGGTATAACAATTTTTTAGCGGTGCCTCAGAGTCATCATACGAGTGCAAAGGATTAATACCACAGCTGTGACTACTACAAGCTCGTTGATAAAAAAGCAAAGGTCGCGTGACATTATTTGTATTGCATAACTATTTGTTAATATGCGTTAATAATAGGATAATAAGAATAATGTACCATATTTGCAAGTCTCTCTCTCTCTCTCTCTCTCTCTCTCTCTCTCTCTCTCTTTCCCGCTCTGTGCCCACCACGAAGACTCATTCGCCCAACAATTTAACCCTTTGCACTCGAAGCTATTTTAACTGTAAATTTAAGTCAACTTTTGCAATATTTCCATTTTATATGACAAAGTGCATTTCACGCATATGAAATCGAGTTTTCTGACTCACACAACAGTCAGACTTTCAACAATTCTTCTTATATCTAAGCTTCGATGGTACAAAAATTATCTTGTAACGTGGTATAACAAATTTCAGCGATGCCTCAGAGTCGCCACACGAGTGCAGAGGGTTAATTTCTTAAAATTCTTTCCGAATATACATACACACCGATATCCACAACGAGTACAACGAATTGCAATAACCGAAATGAAACTGCCAAGTTTCTAACTGCATTAGAAAGCGATCTAATCAAATTAAAAATCTCTGCAATCCGAACCCCGCCATTTCCAATCTAATCCGAGGATCCAGAAAGCGCGCGCGCGCGATTCCGCGATTTCGTGCAAAACAATCGACCGCCGTGCGCTCTGCGTTCAGAAGTAATCACGTGATTAAAAGGTCAGGTCGATCTCGCATCCCGTCCAATCTAAGAGCACTGGGGTGGGGGGAGGGAGCGAAGGGGCCCAGGTCCCAGCGCGGGGAGCCGCGCCTAAACGGGTCCTCCAATTACGAAATTAATTAAACGCGAATGTAACCCCTCGATCGGGGGCCGCCACGGAATCATCCTCGGGTCGGGATCCGATTCAACAATAACACTTGCTCTGTCGGCTGTCATCCCGGCTGACGTCGTAGCCCCACCCATTGCGCGCGCGCGCGCGCGCTGCCCGATCCGCTCGGCGCACAAGTGCGCCCGCCGCGGCGGGCTCTCCTGTCAGTCAAGGATCAGCGAACCGTAAGGAGGGCCCCATTGTGCACGCGGAAAAGTATAACAGAGAAATGGAATCGAGGGTGTCGCGGCCCCGTGAGTGGTTCCTGGTTCCGAGGGGTCAAACCGGCCGGTGCACGCGCGCCGCGCCGCGTCGCTCCGTTCCGTTCCGCGCGGGGGCGGTCTGATTGGACGTCAGCCACCACGAACACACACGTCAAATCGAAGAATATGCTTGCTTTGACTTGAAATTAATTTGAGTGGTTTCCAGGGTGTCAAGCGAGACCATGCCCCGCTCGCCTCGGGTCACTGGACCACGATCGGCGTGTGATCGCTTCATCGCGCGAGACGCGGCCGAGGGGCAATTAGGCTTCGAACGAATCGGCTGACGATTTTATTCGGGATGCTTCGGAACGAAAGACTGCGGAGATGCGGTTATGTCGAGAGACTATCGCGGATTTTTTAGCGTTCGAGGTAAATTTTTAGCGGTTCAACTTTGCTGTTACGGCTTAGACCGTCGCGCTAGAATTTATGTGCTTTTTTTTAAGGCTCAGGTTAGATTATACGCTTTCTGTCGTTATAGGACACAATCGAATTTTTTTAATTTTTGTTAAGCTTTTATTTATTTATTTATTTATATTGGGGATAAGCGATATTTATTTTGTACATTGCAATCGTTAATGATGTATCGATTTTATGGGGATGGAATTATGACGTGTCGGAGACAATGTTTACCTAATAACTTGGTATATACCATGAATGGTATATTAGAGAAGATTGTAATTATTATGATTAAAACATTATATAGTTTTTATTGCACTGTTGAATAATCTAATTTATTTAGATCTATTTGAAACACATTTTATTGCAGCGCTGAATGATCTAATTTATTTAGTTTCTATTTGAAATACAT